>NW_010257049.1:0-75187 GCF_000690775.1 Eurypyga helias | reverse complement strand
GGATCGAGGAGCCTGAACTCACGTCGCGACTCAGGTAAAACCCGCAAGCAGAAGCGCGCTGGGCAGGAGCGCGGAGCCGGCCGGGGACGCAGCGCTCCAGTGCCAGGCGGGCGCAGGGGGGACCGCTCACGGTGTTAAGACGAGCCTCTTACAGCGCTGAAAGCTTACTTTTGTGTCCCAGCCTTGCATACGGTTTAGCATTTTTCATCTTAAAGCTGCTGTGCTGTACGTGGCCAACCGAAATCAGGGTGAGGATTTTCCCATGTTTGGGGTTTTTTTTCCCCCATGGGTAATTTGAAAGTCTTTTGAGCCTTATGTATTGACCTCCCTAAATGAGTTAATCTAGGAAAATTAAGTTGGTGTTGATATTAACAATTTTTAAAAAGGCTGTATTTTTGAGGGTGTAATACTTCTTTTTGCCTTTGAAGAAATAGCACTGGATATAAATTGTAGGAAAGAAATAGCACCGGATATATATTGCTCTGTAAGGAGTTTCAAGTAGTCTGTGTAATGCTGCTGAAACCATACCGTAGAGTATGTTTTGCTAAGGACTACACCATTGTCTGCTTTTACAATAAAAGACATAAAATGACCTTTAGTGTTATAGCTTGTAAAATGGTTTTAATGAAACATCTCTGACATTTATAATGTGCAAGGCAAAGTTTTAAGCCGTTTGGAGGTGCTGATCTCTCTCAATCTTCTGTAAATATGGAGGAACTCCAAAGAGTACAGTGAAAGTAGCTGATGGGTAAGACTGACAGGACAATTTCCCCCAGTGCCTTTAACATTTGATTGATTTATTAATGATAGCACACAAATGGCTATTGGCTTGGGCCGGCGCTGGATGCAGTGACCTCGACCAGTGAGTTGTTCTCTAACTGGTACACGAAACACGGTCCATAGTATCCACAATACGCAAACATGCTGTACTGGGTTTGTAAGAACTTGAATATAGTTGGGAAAGGTATTTTCCATTCTCTTCAGCTTTGCTTTAAAATATGAGCACTGTGAGCTTGTGATCAGTGGTTCTGGGGGAGAAAAATAGAGATACTCTTCCCTTCTTCCCAGGATAACTAGTGGTTTATGTTATCTGGCTGGCTGGGCAGCAAGCAGATTTGAAATTATTTAGCTGCTTTTCTCATCTTTCAAATTGTTAATTGCTTGAATGCGTTTTGTGTCTTAACACTGCTTCTGCTGTGAGTTGAGTTAAAGTTCTGAAGAAGTGAAAAAGAACAGCTTTCCCAAGTGACCATGGAGATATTTTCCAAATCTTAATCCTTGCCAGTAGGCTGTTGTCTGTGCTACATACCAGCTATCGGGATGTACGAGTAAAAGCAACACAAGTGAAATCTGTTAACCTCCCTGATTTGAGGTGAGGTAGCTCTTGTTGCACACACAATTTGAACGTGACTAGTAGGGAATTGTCACACACTTCAAAGCTCTGGTAGGTGTTGAGGAGACCTGTCCTGCTTTGCTGATCTGAGCATCGTTCCTCCTTCAGTCGACAGCCTAAACTGGGAATGCCATTGCCAGATCACTAGAGGAGTTCAGCGGCGGTAGGAAAGTGTGGTCAGACTGATGGTGGTGGTCGGAAGTTCAGTAAGGTAAACTGTCTAACCAGCATCTAACTGTTGTCATCTTGTTTTGCTGAAGGGGTGGTGTGTGTTTAGGATGTTCAGACAATATCCTGCATCTGTCCACGTTGGGAAGCAAGCGGGCTATCTGCCCCTCTGGGTGCAGAACGACAAGTCAGGGGTCTCGGCTCAGTTCATGCTCCTCCTGACACATGAGCAATACCATGAACAGGAGGGGCTCAGCTGGAGCGCAGCAGTCAGGTTGACGTCCTTTGGACAAAGAGTGTCTCTGCTCATGTCAGACCCACCATAAGCCAGTCCACTAATTGAAAAGGACATCCGTTATGGATGTGTCAGCTCTTGCCAAATCCTGGAAGCACCAAGCCCTCCATTTCTGGAGCAAGCTCGCAGGGAAGCTAGCAAGAGCCCAGCTACAGTGTCGTCCAGCTGGAGCTAAAATTGTATTGCCAGAATAAGCTGTATTCAGGCTGGGATGTGAAACTGGCAGTGGTGAGTGATCACTTTTGTGAGGATGGGGTTTTTGGTCCATCCCTCTGGGCCCCTCTGCAGTACTTGGCATGCTTCAGCACCTCTGCGCAGCCTGTAGCTACAATGGGCAGAGGGTACGAATGTGGCTGTCAGGCGAAGTCTCACAAGGGGTGCCCTCACTGGTGTGGTCAGCTGCCTGGAGAACATCAGCAATTGCCTGGAGCTGAACGAGAAGGGGGTGAGTGATGCCTGTGCTCAGAGGACATCTGGATTCACTGAAAGCCCCAGGCTTCTTGCGTGGTGGACAGTTCACGTGCACGGTGGGTTGTTCAGTCAGTCGTGTTGGAGAACTGCTGGCGTTAAGCATTCCTACAGTAACGTCCAGCTACCCAGACACTCAGAGCTGCCCGTATGGTCCAAGAGCTTCAAACAAAGCTCCAGGCTTTGGCCTCTATGTCCACTTTTAAATGGCTGCGGGTGAAAGGCATGGGGAGTAACTCTCTTCCTCTGGCAGAAGTTGTCTGTATGTCTCTGTGGGAGACGGGGGAGAAGGGGTGAACTTTTTTAGCAGCTGAAAGCCATCACAAAGCTGGCCACCCTGCTATTCCTGCAGTGGTGGCGTTTAGAAGCAAAAGACCTGACCTCTAAAACTTTCCAAGAGAAACCACTACACTCCTTTTCCCCTTTGGGAGGGAGTAATGTATGTCAGGTTGGTGTTGGCGAGTCCTGTGTTGTTACTCAAGGGTGCTCAGAGTGCTGAGCACAGATTAAGGCCCTTGTAGGAAATAATACAAGTGAGCTGTGTATTACATAGCGTGTGCAGAACCATGACCAACCGAAGGCTGCTGGCGTGGCTGAGTTCACCGTTTTTCATTTGTGCGTCCTGCTAGCTTTACAAGTGTGAAAAACTGCACTAAAACCAGCCAATATTTTTCATTGAGTTAGCCTTTTCTTTGAGCAGCGACTCTGGAAATACCCTCCTCTAGCTCTCCTGAACTGGCTGCAAATTTAATCACGCAGCCAAAACATACATTCCCTGAAAACCTACGTCTCCCATCAGTGCTGCCTGGAGTTTCACATGCAGAGAGCCATTTCTGCCGGCACGTGGGCCCTTTGCCGTGGTGGGAACGTTGTCTGTGCGGGGAGCCGAAACCTCTGTGGGGGCAGGCGGGGCAGGTATAACTCTAATGAGGTCACCAGGCTCAACTGGCTTTTAATCCTCTGGATATACACTATACACTGATGTTTGCATAGCACCGGGGTTTTTGTTCTGATCCTGTCGCACCGGTCAAAGTCAAGCGTCACACGCAAGTCTGCACGTATTATGTCAACACGGTTCCCTTTGTCAGCCAAATGCGTACTCTTAGAAGAAATACTAGATCAGTCTGACAAACCCTCTGACCGTGTTGACTAACTCTAATTGTGTTTCCATCTCCAAATACCGGCCGTTCCCTGCCTCTGCCGAGGACCTGCGCTTCCTGAGTCAGGCCGTTTGCCCTCGGAGACTATTGGCACAACACTGCGTTTTTGTTTGCTTGAGTGGGGCTTTTTATTTATTGTTCCAAGACCTCTGGAACTTCCTGGCTGGCCTGGGACATGTTTCTGTTCGTTGTTTTATTCAAAAGTCAATGTTAGGGGTTGGGTCAGCTCATTTATATGCTCCAGTGTTCGGGTTTTCTAGTTACGGATGTGAGAAATGGTTAGCAGATTGGTGGGTATCATCTCAACTTGCTTCTGGAATTCAGAGAAGTTTGTTATAGCAGAGATTTAACTCTTCCTTAGCTGCAAAGAAAAAAAGAAATGCTTATATTTTATGCATCTTCTATATAAGGATAATTTCACTGTACTTCTTAGCATCAAGCCTATTGTATTAATCAATTGCTGCCTTTTTCCTGACATACCTATTGCTGTTAGTTTTGTGATTTTTTTTTTTAGCTTTCTTTATAAAATGTTGATTTCTAGCTACCAATTTTATAGTGCATTTCCTATTTCTTACGTGTTTTATTTATTTCTTAATTTGGCTCCTGTCTTACAAAAGTCTTACTTTAAATAAAAGAAACTTTTTTGACTATAGTATTGCTTTTTTTGGGGAAAAGGAGGGTTCTACTAAGGCATCTTTCAACATCTCCCAGTGAGGACTGTCCCATTTGCTTATATTTAGGTGTTTTCTTTCAGTTATTTTTGCAACTGATTGTTTCTAGTTTTGGGAAACTGACCTTTTAGAGACATTGCATTGGACCATAATCTGTTTCCTTATCTCAGATGCAGTTGAGAGCTGTGATTGGCTTTCTTCTAGCTATTGCAGGATTTCCTTGTTCTAGAAAGCTATCTATTACACGTAGGTGTGTTGAGAGTTTTTATTTCTTTTTTTTTTTTAGCACCACAACCCCTCCAGCATCTGCCACAAGACTGAAATTACATCTTTTCTTTCTGTGCATTGGGTAGGTGCTTCAGGAGCTGCTCATCTGTTCCGCTGATTCATTTGTCTATAGCAAACTCCCACCAGTGCTTCTGATTTATCCAGCCTCTGACCCTTTGAAATGTCAGGGACTCTGCAGCGGGTGCCTTGGCTTTCAGGTGGGCTCTGTTGAGGGGAGCGTGCTGTTTGCCAGTGAAACACTTTGAAGGTTGCTGCGACTCCAGGGGAGCCTGGAGCTGCACGCCCTTCCCTGCTCCATGGGTTGTCTAACAGGGAAGGGTGGCACCTGGCACCCCCTTGCTCTTCAACGGGGATGGCACATCACATGGGTGAGCTGCTGACACAAGGTCTCGCTGTTGCTTCTTTGCTGTTGGTGGGGAATAATCCATGACGGTGCTCACTGTTACCTTTGTTACTGATGCGCTCAACAGGATGGTGATGAATTTGCTGTACCAAGCTGACTGCCAGTGATGCTCCCCAAGCCATCAGCCATGGGAATGTTAACTCCAGCAATAGGGCTGCTCCGGAGAAGCCTGGCTTGGGGCTTGCTGCAGACGTTGCATCTGCATGGCGCAGAGGAGTTGTTGGAAGTGGTCTGTTGGTCTCCAGGAGCAGGTGTGCTGGTGGGGATGTGCCTGTCCCTCCCTGTGTCCTGCTTGGTCCATGTCATGGCTGCAGGGTGCAGCCCCGTGGCCAAGCTGATGTGGAGAAGTGTCCAACAGCATTCCCTTCATGCACTCCAGATTTGGTGGCGGCTCTGGTTGGGTACCCACCTGGACCCTTGCACATCTCTCCTCCCCACAGTGCTGCGCTGGGCTCCTCCTGGGCTGCTGGAGCAGCTGGGTGCCCTGGGTGCTGAGGAGGAGGCTCAGAGCTGCTGTCCTGCTCGGAGCCGTGTTTGTGGCCCCGCGCTGTGCTGCTCTCGTGCTGTGCTCTGGGAGCTCCGGCAGCTCACTTGGGCATGAGCAGCTCCTAAGTTTTTTGGAATGCAGTGGTTTGAGAAATATTTCTAAATTGGTCCTTCGTACAGCTCCTTAGGGGATCCCAAGGGGATTCCATCCCACCAACTGTGTGAGGTCAAAGCCACCAATTTTTGTTTTGCTTTTTTATTTTCCTATTTTTGCTGGACCTTCATGTAGATGGGAGTATTTTTAGGAGTTCTGGATCTCAGGAGCCCCTCTGTGAAACTTTGCACAACTTCCAGCAGAATTCTCTATTTGTCCCTCTCCCATGACATGTTGGTTTTCAGGACAACCCCAGTTTGGAGCAGGACTTGAACACGGTGCTGTAAGTGGTGGATGTGAGGCTGGGGAACGGAGTTAAAATAGTGTGAATCACTCGGTAAGTCTGCAGCACTCAGCATGTGCTTCAGGTGCAGCGGTGGTTTGATAGCCAGATGGTATGTGGTCAAGCGAGTGAGTATATGATAAATATATGATTTAGGAGAAATGAATCAGGTTTCCACTAGAAACAGTAATGCTGTCATTTCTGATCTGAGGTATATTTGTCTTTGCAAAGTGTTCAACAAAAGTTTTGTTACATATTGGTGCAGGTCTCCGTACAGTGACCCTCAAAAGAGTTGAAATTCCTTCAATTAGGAATATCTGCGTCTTGTGCCAGGCAAACCCCACCCCGCCTCCCTGGGAGGGCCACGCTATGCACCTCCCAGCAAGGGTTAGCAAACCAGGTTCAGCCTGGTGCTGAGCACCCTTTCTCCCTCTCTGAATCCTTCTGACCCCTTTGCCCTTTCTTGGGCAAAAAAAGGCTTTTCTTTTTTTCTTTCAGCCCCAAAGAACATTACTGCCCCGGGACTTGATGTTCCTGAAAGATCTGAAGAGCCAAGTACTGGTTTAGATAATAGCAAATAATTAATTACTTTGCAGACGGTCCTTCAACACAAGCTGGAATGTGTTTGGGGAAGAGAGAAGGTGGATATACATGCTCAAAGTAGCTTTTCCCTGTGTGATTTGTGGAGTGATTAATTAAAAGGCTTACAAAGACAACTATCACGTGGTGGCCTATAAACAAAATGGAAATTAATTCAGAGAAGTTTTTGTTTGCCCTTTTTTTTTCTTTTTGCATTTTCATTGCATTTTGTTTGCTTAAAAGGCTTACAAAGACAACTATCATGTGGTGGCCTATAAACAAAATGGAAATTAATTCAGAAAAGTTTTTGTTTGTCCTTTTTTTTTTCTTTGTTTGCTTTTCTTTGTGCAGGATGTTTAATCCCTTTCAAGTCCCTCTTACAGAAGAGGAGGACAGGACTGTCCTTTGGGCTGGCTGGCAAGGAGAAGGCTGTGCCTCAGTCCCAGGAGACTCCTGTCCCTGACAGCCACAGGAAATCCATGGTGTAGCTTTCTCAGGTTTAATTATTCTTCTTCCTGAAATTTGGAGTGAGGACCCTGTCTTCTGAGACCATCCACTTGATGTCTTCTGTTGGGAGACCTCAGGTCTCACTTTGTTGAACAATCCCCAGTGTCACCTTCAGATGTGATGTTGACCAATGCTGTGATGGCCATGAGGGACTGAGGTCCAGCAGCCCAGGGTCTGACCTGCCCTGAATCCCTGCTTGTCCTTTGACTTAGATGCAGCACTCGTGCTCTTCTGTTAGGGTGGAACTGCAGGAGACTGGGAGGAGATGATCTGTGCTCAGGGCTAGTTCTGTACCCACCCAATACAGCTCCTTGTTCTCCTGCTTGTGTCTGCTGGCCAGTTGCAATGGCAGGAGCCATTCAGATCTCACTGTCCTCCCACTTCTTTAACCCTGAGTCGCATCTGCAGGCTGCTGAAATACTGCAGCCTGACCTTTTTAGTGTTGTGCATTCTACCCCCCAGCACTCAACTTTGGGGCTTCCTTGGGCCAGGGACCAGAGTCACACCAGCATGAGCAGGAGGGATGGGGGCTCGCCTGTATGGTGGGTCAGGGAAGAGCTGATGGGAGCTGTGTTTCAAGGCATGCTGACAGAGGAGGGAAGGGTTGGGGATGTTGTGGGAGGCATGTGGGGCTCCCACTCATGTCCCTGAAGGAGTGGGGGGGCAGGGTGGCACTTCCGCTGCACTGCTTACAGAGGAGGGAAGGGTTGGGGATGTCGTGGGAGGCATTTGGGGCTCCCACTCATGTTCCTGAGGGAGTGGTGGGGCAGGGTGGCACTTCCACTGCACTGCTGCTCGTTTCCAAGCAAAACCTAGTGTTGTTCTTGGCTGGTTCCTAGGAAAATGGATTATACCATATCCAAAATGTTCACTCCTGGATTTAATAATATTGTGAAAATAACTTGAATGTATTTCTTGTAGAACCTTATGGCATTCCATGGAAATGCTGTCTGTTTATCTGCTGGGGTTGCCAAGCACGAACTCCAAAGCCAACCTTCATGCAAATCATCGATCTTCTAAACAGAAGGGGAGAACAATAGCCTGTGTCAGTATCTTTGGCCCCGAGCTGTCTGAGGACAATGGCTGTGCATTGTACTCTTCCCTACCTGCAGCTTTTCACCAAAGTTTCCTGGGTCATATCTCCATGTTGACGTTTCTTGAGAGGCGTCTTGGGGAGCAGAGCCAGGGCTGAGCAGCTGGGTAGCCTTCCTCTATGACTACACCTTTCCCAGGTTGATTCGTTCTTTAGAGACTGTTCTTCAGTCTCCACATGCCAAAGTCCTCCCTCATCCTTTACTCTGAGCTAGAACTTTTTGGAAGTTGCCTCAGTTGTGGAGGAGCTGGAAAAGTGGTGAAGGCCCCTGGTGTCTTCTCTGCAGAGCTGACAGCCAGCCCAAATAAAAGCAAACTTCAGCTTCCGCGATTGATTCCCCAGCCAAATGAAGTAGCCCAGCCTTAACAGCACCTCCAGGCCAAGCCTGTGGCTTTTCCGTGTGGTTGGGGAGGAGGTCAGAGCTGAAATTCAGGAATTGTCTGGCCAGCAGTGCCATGAGGACATGGACACAAGGTGCATTAACTTAAGCTCAAGTGTAGTAAGCATCGTTTCCGGCTCCTCATACAGAGACTAAAAGCAAGGCACGACAACATAAAATGTCCCTGTAAGAGGCTTACAGTAGCATTTGGAGTAGTCTGGATCTGGAAAAATTAATATTGCTACTTTTTTCTCTCGCTCCTTCGTTCTTCTGGCTCCTGGTGGAGGGCAGCTCATGGTCATGCTAACAGTATCTGTCATTGCCTGTCTGGAAATATATCTGTCTGTTCTGAGGTTGGTACCATTAGCTTATTTACAAGTGGCCAGAATGATGTCAGCATCTCAATGAACAGCAGCAGCAAAGATGAAGATGAGTTAAAAAGCTAGCTGTCCTCTGCTTCCCAGTTCTTCTTGTTTGCTTTCTGGCCTTTCCAAAAGTATTGTCACCCCCTTAGCACTTGTCAGTGCTCTACTTTCCAGGGAGAAATTAAGCTGGTATAAAGTATACTGGTCCCTTTTATGCAGAGGTGGATGTCGTCAAGTCAGAGATTATTATCTTGGCTTTTCCAAGGGAAGACCAGAAATGAAAGAAACCTTTTCTACCATACCCAAGATGTGTTAGGTCAGCCACAAGCTCTGCCTCTATGTCTTAAGTCTTATGTGTTTAACAGCCTTTTGCTAATCAAAACTGATTAGGCAAAACTGATTGGACTAAGTTGAAATCTTGCTGACAAAACCCTTTAAAAGTAGGTGTAGTTGATAGGCACTGACATGATCAGGGAGTGCGGTAGGGGTTGCAAGCTCTGCCTCTCCCATGCTTGCCCGTAGGGGTTTCTGTAGGGAAGGCAGAAGTGGGGTGCGAGGACTTGCAGGAAAAGGCACGTGCGATGAGAGAAGGAAGGATTTGTTCGGTGGGAGGCTGTCAAGCTAATCTCTGCCTTCAGACAGGCAGTCCTGCCTGCTGAGAGCTGTCGTGGCCAGCAGTCAGGGCAAAGGAGCAGCGGGAGTCACAGCTCCGTGCTGCTCTGGATGAGACACGAGCTCACGGCTCCCACAGGTGATCGCTTGCCTGTCCTCCTGTGATGCATCTGGAGGGCGCAAGGCTGTGCCTTTCTGCACGTGTCAGCCGTACCCTCGCACAGCACCCTGTGTTTTAAGGGCTTGACAAACACAGCCTGGTGCAAAGTGCCCTCTTTCAGGGCATTTCTTGCCCAGATTAGGAGTGGACTGAGCATCTAGGCGTATCAGTGGTTGTCTGGTCCTTCAGAGATACTCCAGCTTTATCCTCACTGGAAAACACAGAAGATGTTAGGCAATGTACTCATGTTGTGTCTGACAGATACTGGCCAGCCAATTCTTAATGACCCAAGATCTCAGCGACACTTCAGAGGGCTTTGCTTTCAGAGAGCTCTGCTGCTGTGAACAAAGCATCCCTGGCCTGGTGTGGGTTAATGCTGAAAGATGAGGTGATGTTGTCTGCCACCACTTACCCAAGTCCTCCTAACAGGCAAGCCAGGACAGAGGAGCTGGGAATTTACTTGGGGGAAGACCTAGATGGGAAAAGTAGGGTTTCCCATGCAAGGCAATGAGGCAGTAAAATGAGGCAATGAGGCATTAGGTAATGAGAGAAGCCTTCCCAGTGTGGATGTACCATTGGAAGCCATTAATTAAAATCTTGCTAAATCCCAGGCTAGACAAAGCCTTGGAGATTAGTGCGGGAGCAAGAAATAACCACTGGATGCACATCAGCATTGTGTCCCTTAGCAGACACACAGCCTTCTCCGCCTTCTCCATGGAGTCTTTAAAATAATAAATTTGCTTTGGAATAAATTATACAGATATGGAAACAGAGCAGTGGGCAAGCAACAAACAGGGCTTACAAGGAGCTAGACTGTTTCATCCTTCCTGTGGCAGCATCTGTTCTTCCTTACTGGTATTTTGACTGCAGTTCTCACTTGTTATTTCTTTTTTTGAGACAAATTTCTCCCAGGAGAGACTGGATTTCTTCAGACTGATTGTTAGCTTTACAAACCCAGTTGCTGCTGCTGGACGGTTTCCATTGCTTTGATGAACCAGTCTTTCCCAGTTTTTTCTTACATTTGAAAGTGATTCTTTTGCCCATTTGCAACAGATGTGGAAAGATACCCACTTTTCCTTCCATGAAGATAAATGATCAAATGCTGACAATTTTTCATGGGCTGTGATCTTGGTTTGTAATCGACCCTTCTGTTTTCCTCTCCCATGTTTTTGAATGTTTCAGTTCTCAGCTATCAACAAAACTTTCTAGTGGACCCCTCCAAGCAGATTCTGCCCGATGGTTTAATAATGGACATGCACCCGTGTATAGCTCTCACTGATGAGGTTTGCTCATGGGTTTTTTTTTGGTTTGTACTCACAGAAGATACAAGTTGGCAGAGAGGTGGCTGGTATGAAGGTAGGTTTGTTGTTAAGGGAAGGGTGGTTGTGCTGCAAAGTTGTGGTGCACTGTGGTCCCGTGCTTGTTGCCATACGGCTGTAGGATGTGGGTGATAATCCCATGTTGTAAGGGTCCTTATTGCAAAGCTGACTAGTTGTTGGGCCAAGCCCTTAGCCACAAGCTGTGGTCTAATCCCCCCTCAAACTGCAGTGGAAGGATACAGCATGTCAATGAAGAGGGATTGCTGAGCAGCCCTTTATCTGTTTTATCCTTCTGCCAGATATCTAAGAGAAGTTAATTTTGAAATAGAAAGCTGACTGGTTATTCTGCACTGTGTCACCCAAAAAACCCCACTTTTTTTTTAAAGGAGAAGAGACAGAGAAGCCAATTCCGGCAAAGTAATTTTGTGCATGTCCTTCCACACACCCTTGCTTCTCTAGTTCTGCTGAGACTGCTATTTTGTAGGGGAAACCAGGAAGGGAGGGGAAAGGTGCTGTGTCCAAGGCATCTAAATGCATTTGGTTGCTGACAGCAGGGTGAGGATGCCAGCGCGGACGGGCGCCTGGCAGAGTATTGCACTTCTATCCTTGGAAACCCAGCAGCCCTTTTTGTTCTGATGGGTCTGTTTTAACTCTTGGACTTTCCTCAAAGCGGGGTTCTCAGTGTCTGCCAAATCCTGTTTAAAGTAATTATGTAGGATTCGAATTGTCAGCCCACTAAACAGTGTCAGTATCTGGTGGCACAGCTGCATTTGTTGTGGCGTGCTGGCTGCAATGACACTAACAGAGCAGAAATGTGTTTAGAAGAACAGATGTTTCCTGTGGGTCTTGAGCGTGAGCATTGGCATTTTAAATCTAGTAATTTTAATAGTGATGCAGTTAGAGTGAGTGCTGGTCCTGGGATACGTCCTGTGTCGCTTGCACTGGTCTTGTGGAGATGGTCCTGGCCATGCGTGAGGCTGGAGGCTGCCCATGGAGGCTGCGGCTGCTGCGTGTGGGGCTGCTTGCCCTACCGCCCCTGCGGAAGGCTGGAGCACTGATGTATGAGCTGCCACGCTGACCGTGACTGTGGAGCTTGGCACACCGCTGTGGGGAACGAAAGGTGACGCAGGCAATGTGTGTGATGCCCATGTGTGGGGTATTGAGCACCCCTCCTGTTCTGCAGCGCTGAGTGTTCCTGGGGGGGAGCAGAGTTGGGGGGAAAACAGGGTGGATTCAGGAGAGAGAATGACTGTCTCCCTCCTGGGCATCCTAGGGCTCGAAATACTGGAACATCTCTGCTGTAATGGGAAGATAGGTACTTTGCAATCGTGCTAGAATGTACCACATAAAAGGCTTCTGATTTGGCACCTTTTGTCCTTCTGACTGGTGCCGACTTTAAAGCAGACGAGGTATCTGCTGGAGCAGCCTTGAAGTGGCACAGGAATAGCAACAGGGGAAACTGGAGTGGAAATTCCCTGCAAAGTTGGTAAAAGGACAGCCTGAAGCTGAAATGTCATTCAGCTGAAAAAGAGATGAAAGTAGCTTTTGCTTGAATACAGCCCTGTTCTTACACCTCCACCTGTGATCTTTGTGGCTGCGTATTTGTCAAAAATGGTTTTACGTTTCCTGTTGGGGAGGGTGTGAGCAGTTAGAAAGCTCTTGTGCTGGCTTCCCGGGAAGCTGGGAATAAAACCCAATGCTATTGATATTCCTGCCACCAAGCTGGGCCCAGCAACTTTTATTCTTATCCCTCACACTTGGGCAGGTAAGACAGGAGATGTGATTTCTCTAGCGTGGGGACGAGCTGTGGACTGTAACAGGAGCATCCTTTCCAGGAGACTGCTGCAGGACAAATACATTTCAGACTCACTATGTGCTGCTTTCTCTGTCCGAGACAAGGAGATTTAGAGCTGTGGTACCTGCAAGAAGCCAAGATGCGTTTGTATCCATCCCATTGTCAGGTTTACTTTATTTCTCTCAGAAATTCCTTGCTGGCATTTTAACAGATGCATCAGGGACAACGCTTCTTCCTCTTGAGTATTGCTGGTGGTAGGATGTCAGACCTATAGATAGCTGTGGAGCTATAGTTTCACCTGCATTGTATTAGTTACCCTGCTTCATTCCTCCGCCTCCCCCTTTTCAAATTATTTTGCATTTAAGGGCTTTTCCAAACTGTGGAAAGCTACTGACATTCAGAA
Source organism: Eurypyga helias (assembly GCF_000690775.1). Classification (NCBI taxonomy): domain Eukaryota; kingdom Metazoa; phylum Chordata; class Aves; order Eurypygiformes; family Eurypygidae; genus Eurypyga; species Eurypyga helias. Next base: position 62,206 of record NW_010257049.1, on the reverse strand, counting down.
GCTCTCAACCTTGTGCAGAAAACACAATTCTTCTTCATTCTCCATCAGGAAGTGTTTTATTATTCTTTGTTCTAGTAACACTTAAGTTTTCAAGCATTTACTGGTTGCTTAAGTACATTAACTCTATGAATTCAGAATGTACGTGTCTGACAATGCATCAGATCTGTTCCCCACACCTCGTGCTTCCTTTTCTTCCTCACAATCATGCTGTATTAATTGTTTCAGTGATTAACATTGTCTGCCTAGAATTGTGTTGGGAGTATCTTGAGAAGTAAGAAGCCAGCCAAAATTCCAAGCAGCACAAGGCAAGCGTGATATGGAACTTTGAAGTGCTGCAAAATTCTACCTAAAGAGATCAAGCACCCCTGTTTCAAAAGCTGCTCTGCCTTTTCCCCTCCCTCTGAGTAGTAAATGATCTGCATTGAAAGAGTTTAGGGGAGCCACAAAACGCATGCAGCAAAAAGACAGAAAGGGAGTAAGATGAGTCCAAAATGATTGTGTGAAGCAGCTTGGAGTCTTCTAACTTAAGATCTGTGATCTGACTCATTGTGCAGAAAAATGACCCTTTGTCCATGTGAATGGATTCTGGACAGGCTTTAAAAGGAAAGGGTGACATAAAGCCTGTTGCTTGGGTTTGCCTTGTGATGAGGACACTGTCCTTTGGGGTAACCTCTACTGCCATGCTCTCAGTCCTCCTTTTCCTTGATCCTTTGGAAGTGGGCCAAGGCTTTCACGCTGGGGAGCAACGTGAAGCCAATGAGCAGGTTTTCATGGCACAGAAAATATTTGCTCTCTCTGCCAGTCTTCTCCTTCCTTTTCCTTAATCTCTGAACATCTCCATGCATAATTTCTTCTATAATTATAACCACATTGGAACTAAGAATGTGGCATCTCATAACTAATTTATTAATTAATATCTATTTGCTCATAGGATTTTCATTCTCCTTCACTTATGTTAAAAAACAGATTTTAATTTGCCATTGCTAGAAGTCAAGAATGTAGGGTGAATTTACAAAACACACACAAAACCAACTGTTTTTCTATTTGGGGGGAAAAAATTCCCAATGACAACCTGTGTTCAAGACTTCACAAGTATTTAATCAGAAGTAGTAATTGTCTTTAAGGAGGTAAACCTGTGGAGTTTCCTCTGAGAACTACACAAACTTTTTACGTGGTTGTGGAAAGATCTAGCCTGTGTGTCCAATTCAGTCCAGCTCTGGGATGTTTGTTTTGCAAAGCTGCATCCGGGAGGTTTAAGTGGCTGCAAAGGTATAACACGAGTGACATTGCATTGCGTCCTTCTGCTGCCCCTTTGCCTGTCCCACATGCTCAGGCTGTGGGCAGGGGCTGTGCCTGGCCTGCCCACCACCACCATGAGTGTCTCACACTCTTACCAAAAGCTGCAACTTCTGTTAAATAAAAAGAAGTTTTATCAGTGAATCTGTCAGCCCAGGGGTTTGTATGAACAGCTCTTTTAAAGGCTAAAGGGACCAAACAGGGCTGCATGTTTTACACTGTTGTTATGAGAGAATGGAGATGGCTTTATCTAATTCAACTTTGATTCAGATTCTATTTTTTCACACCATTCAGAAAACTTCCCCGAACAAGGAACAGGAAAGACTCTGGAAAGCTGAGCACTTGTTGAATCCAGCGTCCCAGCCCTCTACAATCTTATTCCTCATCTAATTAGCAAAGCAAGATGACTACAGGGTAGCATTTTGTATAAACTCGTAGAAGCAACCCACTGCGCAGGGCTGCACAGAGCAGGCTGTAAAGCATGCGATGCCTCTCAGCTTCTACGTGGCTTCCCCTGCTCTGAGGAGATAAAAGGAGTATAATAGGGAGCAGGTATTACTCATGCCAACTTTACACATACTTGGCTATGATGCTCCTTTTAGGAATGTTTCCTCTCCCTAGAGCCAAATAAGAACTGTCATGCTGAAAATGATGACCAATTAAGAAACTGCAACATGGAAATTCAGGAGGCAGAGCAGCATGTGGCCTTTATAAAGGGCTCTAGCAGTTGTATCTTTAGATATCTTTAAGATATCTTTGAGAATTCAGATGTGAGGTAAACCAGGAGGAGCCGATTGTACAGTTGCGTGTACATCATTGATGGTGTAGCTGGTTTTACTCAGCATCCAACACCTTCAAGCCAAAACTCTGTGGGAGTTTCAGTAAGAAAAGTACGTTGTAATTACACAGTGGTTAAAAAGGTATCATTTCTTGTCCGAAGTGTATCTGGCCAAATTGTAAAGGCTTTTTTTTTTTTCTTCTTCCATGGCTAGTTTTGTTTAAGACCTGCTTTGCAGCAAACCTGGTAAATCCAGGCTTTTTTATGTCAAAAAGTAGAGGAAGGTCCTGCAGATTAATCGGCCAGGCTGGAGGTATTTTATTAACACCACCTTGGGGGAAGCTTGATTCTGATTTATTGACAGAAATTTCATGATTTGGCAGCAATGTCTGGCAGACTTCCTCTTGATTTTCAAATGTCTGGATATTAGGACTGGTCCAAGTGGAAAGCTTTGTTTGAATGTAAGCTTCAAATAGAGATTACCTGTGAACTTCCCTTGAATCCTAATGCACACACGTAGATGTTAAGAGTTTAGAAGAAACCAGTAGCTACTGATCAAGGTAGTTAGTGCTTCAATTCACATATCTGTTCTAAATAGAACTTTTCCAAAGGCTTCTGTCTAAATTCAAATGGACTGTTTATAGAAACCAGCCAGTAATACAATATACTGAGCAATATGTGCTGAGCATATGAAACAAGCAGGGTTATTAAGCCATGAATAAATCATTGGTTTAAATCAGCTTGCACTAATGATAGTGCCCATTTAAAGAAAATGTACCATGTAATTCAAAGTGTTTCAGAATTAATAATAATAATTACATTCTTAATCACCAGGAGGCAATGTTTCTTTCCCTTGCAGCTGAGGAAACCTTAGTAATGCAGGATTTATACTTCTCGAGATGTAAGCCTCTAATTTCTCTATAGCAGTCACATTGGACATGTGCTGTCATATGGGATTATTCCCCTTTGCTGAATGAGGAAAGTCAAGGAAAGGTTAAAAATTTGGCCTTGTGTATTGTTTTAGGAAGAGAATGGCTTTGACTCTTAATTTCTTTTCTATGGGGAATTGCCATGTTCAGATTTGGACACTGAAACAAAAAGTCAAAATTCCCTGCAGACTGAAGAAGGTTGATTCCAGCTCATCAAAACACATTGTTACTGCTGAAAAATGAAAATATGTAAATGTGCATATAAGTTAAAATCGACTATTTGCTTATAGATAGTTGAAATGAAGCTGAAGTACGTTTACCTATCAAGCTAATTCATTTAGTCACTTGCTACTGAAAACTCTGTCCTATTATCAGCACGTTTCCTGTGAAGATTTTGGATTTTGGTGCAGCAAGATTTTCTTTATTTGATAGAGAGCAGTGCTTTTGAACACACGTGTTCCTAACAGCTCCGCACAGTTGGGAAGAGGACCTGAACCTTTTGGTGTTCAGTCCCCAGCATTGCCCGTGGGGTCACAGCACGCAGGGACTCGTGCCTTGGGGATGCAAAGCTCACCCGTGGGAGGAGCAGCTGGCTGGGATTTGGCAGAAAACACAGAGATGACCTTTTTTTCTTGTCTGGTACAAAGAATAATTCTATAAATAGTGGAGGCTTTACTTTAGACAAGTACATCTTATCTGGGTAACCTGGTTGTCTTCAGGTGTGGGTGGCTTCTTCCACCGGTTCTGCTGTCGTTGCCTGCGGGAGCCTCGTGCCCCGTTCAGCGCTCACCCAGGCAGCGTGGTTATGGCTTTCTTAGAGATCGCTAACCAGGAAATTAGGCTGAAATGATGCAGGCTTATCTTGGAGGAGACTTGTAAAGATGTGTCAGATTGCAAGCATGCATTTTCCCTGAATACATCCTAAATCTTTTTGGCCACCGTTTAAGCGTGGGCTCCTGTAGCATAAGTGGGTGCCAGGCACAGCATCTTTCCTCCCTGCCTAGCCTCAGCCACCACCTTCTGGCATATCTTCTTCTCCAGTTAGGTAACTTCTTGAGTGAAAACTTTGTGCGTCAACTGCCTTGAAAGATTTTCTTACAGATTCACTGTAACAGTGTTTAAAAATGAACCCTCTTATTAGAAAAGCTGCTGTGTTTTATTAATATTATATATGACTCTGGTGCGCTTGGGAGGAGTGCTCCCTTAAGGCACATTATCTCCCTGTTGCCCAATAGACGTTTCCTTGAACTTTTCTGTGAGGCAGCTGCCTCTGGCAGCTGTTGGCAATGGGGATGGGACAAGACGACCCTCAGGTCTGCTTTGATGTAGCTGTTCTCATGCTGATGCTGTTCATCATCTCTTTGGGTCTCCATGTGGTATGAGATAACGTTACCTTAACAGAGCTCGGTTGAGTAATTCCATGTGGTAATTATTGATCTTATTTACCTGGCTTTGTGAACACTTTTTGCTTCTAGTAGCGCTCAGAAAGTCCAAGACATTATTTATATAGTGAGCTGAAAACATGGGGAAGTGAAGCAAAAGCAAAAAACGATCAAATTGTAAGCTTTCTACAGCTTGTCCAAAACACTATATATTGAGGCTCCTTGCTATGGTGCTCTGTGTCAGTGCTGGGGAAGCTTGTTATTTACTGTACTGGAAATAACTATTGGAATTCATCCATTGTAGATGTATACAGGTATGTTCCAAATTGAGAGGGAGAATTTGAGGTTACTTCATGAGCAAGTGCCTTCTGCAGTTTTTATTTTTTATGGTGTTTGATGCTCATATCCTCCTAAAACTTGATAACAGTACAGTTCTTGCCTTGGGATGGGAAGAGGTGGAATTTGAAGAATAGAAGAGCAACAGAAACAACTTTTTAACTTTCAATGTTGCCTATAAATCCCTGTTGAATACATTCTCCAAAACCATTTTTTAAGGTGATGCTGCCACAGAAGCAGTGAGAGCATTCCCACTTGCTTCAGTACACTAGGATCCGCCCTGTCGGGAATGTCCCAAGTAACAAAAACAGGGTAAAAGAGGGGATTTACCCTTGAGACTCATCAGTACTGAGAAGGGAAGTATGAGGTGAATGGGTTTGCCTACAGCAATATTACGTGTGTCACTGCACTTGCTTTTCTTTGTCCTTTGCTGAAAAATAGGAGAAAGCACCATGGGAATGGGATAGAAATGAGAAGAGAGAAATGGCAATGACATGAGGGATTGCTTAGGCTGTGGGATGTAGATTTATGGGTCTCATAGTAGGACTCATGTTTGAAAATGTTGTTCTGCTTTTCCTAGTGAGAAGTAATAGTCCAATTCTGTTCTCTTCAGGAGAAGGATCATTTATGCTCTCAGCATGGATGCTATTTCCAATTTTCCACATCCTTTCAGTGCCTCAACAATCTCTTGTGGAGATAAAGAGTCTTTGTTGTTTTTTTTCTTTTTTTCCTCAAATGAGGTTGTGTGGTGTCCTCCATTAAGTCCTCTTAATGTGACTGTTTATCTCTGGAAAATGAGTGTCGATAGATAATCATTCACATGTTTTGTGTGCCAGAGTCAAAATCTGTGTAATTATCTGAAAGACTGCATACCCTGTGAGCTCAGAGTTGACGAAATTTGTGTTTTCTAACCTGCACTGTGTCTAATATCTAGTTCTGTGTTGGACATTATGTGGGTAATGAATTATATTTCATATTATGTCATTCAAGTTTCCAAAATGCATCTCCAGAGTATTGGTAATTTCTGAATTCTATTTCGCCCTGTATTAGGGACTGGAAGAGTTCTGGGATGCTTTTGTAATGAACATTAATCATAATTATAGGCATGTCATTTCTTGAGCTTTTGAATTTTTTTTTGTTTGTGTTAATGTTTGTGTTTGTGTTACTGTTGTGTTAATGTTTGTGTTACTGTTGCAGCAGCTACAAATATTGATGTTACCACAAGATCACCTCTATGGAAAGAAATCTGTAAATGATCAGAAGGCTTTGATGCACACTCAAGTCAGACTTTCCTTCCCTGGACTTTTAATAGTGTCAGCAGAACCATTACCTTCCCAATGCATTTTCACTTTTCTCTGTAAAAGAGAGGAGAGTCAGCTTTTCCTTCCTTTACCACAAAACCCTGTACATGGATAATAATCCCACTAAATCCCGGTATCATCTTTTTAAGCCATTTGCACATTGCAGGAGAATGTATAAGTGAGGGAGGGTAAATATCTGGAGAAGAAAAAGGTACTCTCGTAGCCGGGAGCTAGTGGGTGTGTGATATGGACACATCACCATGAACGCGTGGTAGGATGCACCCTGGTGCACAAAACATCTTTCTCGTTGTGTGCCCAAAGGCGCTGGACCTGACACTTCCAAGAAACAGCAAACTTGGGGGTGTTTTTGGCGGGCTTGTTCCCACATAGTTTCCAACATGCTACGCTGGCTCAGGGCTGCGTGTTGTGAACAGAGCATTTTGATTTCCAGCTTTGCCTATGGGGAAATGAAGTAGCGTGTGTTTTAAGACCTACTACTTCTCCTTGCGGAGGTCAACCAGTGAGAACTGGCTTTGGCTTCCTATGAGACGGCAATCTGAGGGGAAAAAAAAAATCTGTGAATCCTGGCTTAAATGGAGATGTGTCATACTGCCTTGCCTTGATGTCTGTAGGGGCAGGGCTGAGCCTTCTGTTGCTGCTGACGTGGGTCTTGCATTGTCCCTTGAAAGTGGCAAAAGTGGACAGCAAGCTGTGCTTTTTGGGTCCCTAGAGGGAGTGTGCAGTGCCCTGACCCCCCTCGACTTCCCCAGTGCTCCCTCTCTCTTTGTTCCCTTTCTCACTCACAACCTGTCTCCAGGTTTTGCTGTTCCTTCAGCCCAATCCTCTATGCAAACAATGGGGAGAGAAATGGGAGGGGGTATCGTATTCCTTCTTCCAGCTCTGCAGGCATCCCAGGAGGGTGCGAGCGCTGTGCTCCTGCTTTCACGTCCATCACAGAATTAATTTGAAGGTGCCTTCTGAATTTAAAATGAACTAGCAGCAGTTCTAAGCTGCTTGTCCTGCTCTGATTTTTCTCTATTAATTGAATGCAACCTCATGTTAGAGAGGGAATGTCCTGCTGGCTCTGCAGCAGGAGGGCAGTACAGCAGGAGGGGACACTTTGCTCACCAGCTCCCATTGCTTTCATCTGTGACGCCAGCCTTTGCAGTCACATCCGTGAGTACCGCAGAGTACCCAGGCAGTTGTATTGCTGCAGGGGCACAGTGCACCCTCACAGTAGTGTTTTCCTCAGGCTTTTTCTCACTTAAAACCCTTATGTCATCTTCTTGTTATTCTTTAACGTTTCCTCCTGTCCTACTTCATCTCCCAAGAATGAAAAGGTTAAAAATCAACATTATTACAGATAACTGTTTATTTTTACTATCTCCTGCAGGCAGAGCTCAAAGATTGAGAGGAAAGATGCACCAAACTGAAGTTCTGCCTGGGAGGGATTTCTTTTTGATGCAACATTCTGGCTCCAGCCAATTGTTTAGCCAAAATCTCTTTCTCAGCCTTCGGGTCTTCAGAAAAGAAGGTTTCCATGTAAAACTTTCTTGGAAAAAAACCCTTCAGTTTTGTCCACAAAGTAAAAGACCTTGAAATCACAGTGAAATATTCTGCTCCCATTTTGTTAATTCAGAAATTTCTTCTTGGTTGATGGCAGTGGAAGTTATATTTTCTAAAGTACCAAAGAACCAACTGTGGTGTAGCAGGAGCCAAACATTCTTGTTCCAAACAAGGGGTGGTTTGTACAACCTGTGTGCTGAGCAGCCAGAAAGCATGCACGAAAAGGGCAGCGAGACTCCAGATGCGATACTTTGCCAATCCTCCCATTTTCAGGTTTTTTAAATTACAAAGTTTCTCTTGTTTCTTGGGTAGAATAACACAGATCCAGATCCAGCAAGCAGTCTGCCTTCAGTGGCCTGATAAATTGTTCTTAATTTTCTGGAATAGGTTAATTTCATTTAGGTAAGGGAGGGCAAAAAGAGTAGGCTTTTCGGGACACTGCCAAGTAAGAAGATTAAGTCAGCATCAAATCCATTAGTGAACTGATTTATCTATGCTGGCAAACACCACTTCAGCCTCTTTATCTTGCCTTTTTTATTTATTCTTTTTTCTTGGGTAGCAATTTAGGTAACTGACAATCGTGCAGCATTACATGGTGGTTGCTCTGCTTAGAACTAGGCTTACTGCCCTCTTAACATTTTTTTAGCAGATTTAGTTTAGTTTTATTTCTTTTTCATGGCAACTTTTTCTTCTTCTGCTAATGCACCATTTCTTTGGAAACTCATGGGACTTAATTTCAGGGAATATGCGATCCTAATCATTGTAGTCTACTGCAGAACATACCTGCAATGGAGAAGTTGTCTCTTATTAATTGTACATGCATATGTGTCTAGCATTACTCAGTGTCAGCTTTGAGCTAACCTCTCAGGAGACCTGTTCCTGGTCTCCAAGGTGGGCCTGCTTGTAGTTGTCTTGCCAGCCTTTGTTCTCTTCATTTTAGTTTCCTACTGATTGGAGGATTGGAGTCTCATGTAGCCAGTTTTCCCATAAGCTGGTTCTGCATTGTGTGAGTATGAACTTGACTCAAACTCATCCCCATCTGTGGTTTTGTAACAACTGAATTACTCAGTTTCCTGGAAAACTTGAGGTCGCCCTATACCTTTTTTAATGAGTACGATCACTCACAGTACCCTGGTTCTGTGGGGACCAGTTTCCATTGTGCAGAAACTGGTTTTTCAAGTGAATTATCCAATCTTCTGTAAAATGTGAATGAAGTTTGCCTTCAGGGACAAAAATTACTGGGTAAAAGCAGGCAGTGTGATCAGACACACTTCATTTCTCCAGGAAACTGGGGTGAAAAGTAGAGATAAACAGGACTGACATTCTGAGGTTTATACCTACGAGGGAAGAGTGTATTCACATCCAGCTGTTGTTGATAGGTCCTTTTACTGTGAGAGCCATCTCCCTGTGTTGTGAATATTTGTAATTTGTGTTTTATATAGTAATGCTGTAGCAGCACTTCCATGTCTACCTCAACACAGGGCCTCCTGAGGGACAGTGAGGGGCACTGTGTGGAGGTTCAGGGTGGTGTAGAACCTTGAGCTCATGAGAACAGCTTGTTGGGCCTGGAGTCTCCAAGGTATGCATCTTTGTTCTTGCTATTTCCCTTTCTCCTGAGGAGGAAGGCAACTGCCCTGTTTTTTGTGATTCTGGCACTACCAGAGCTGACTTGCTGGAAGCTGATATTGTTGTCAATGCCACTGTTATTCCAAAACAGCCTCTGCATGTGCTTCAGCCCATGCCTTCTTTCAGGTAGCCTGAGAAACTTGTACCCTTTGTCATAACGATGGGTCGCAGTGCCATGTCTTCTATAATTGCCAAACCACCTGAGGAATGTGCAGAAAGTGCTGACCAAGAAGCCCAAACAATGAAGTGGAGTAAAGACAACAGCTGCATTCCTGTCAAAGACCACGCCAAGGTCCATAGTGCAGCTGTAGCTGCTCCTGGTGCAAAGGCTTCTTCGCAGACACTTCAGTAGGTATCGCTTCCATGGAGACACATAATAGACACTTCAGTAGGTATCGCTTCCACGGAGCCACATCACTTCAGAATCCCTGCCCCACATGCTGAAATGTTCCCACGCTGGCCCCGGGGAACAGGGTCCAGCAGTGTGCTATACTGTGCATGTGTATTAGGAGGCATTTTGTTCTTTTGATGACAATGTCATTGCTTTTGCTCCTAGTACTTCAATATCCTTCTCATGTTCCTTTCCTGAGCAGACATTGCCGTCATATAGCAACGGATTGTATGGTTGCTGGTAGTTTTAGCTGCCTCAGTCTTCTTGGCTGTGACGTAGTGCTATTGTTATGGCCAGGGTTACAAAGCCACGCTGTTGTACATAGATGGCAAAGCTCTTTTTCCTGGCATGTGAGCAAGTGTTTAGTTTTGGGAAGCCAAGAGGTATGTGTGAGCTTTTTGTTAAGTGAGACCCACTGGGGCATGTGCAAGCAGCAGGAGCCTGAAGGGGAAACAAGGCTGGACCTCAGTTCCTGAGGCCATGGTCTCTGGGAATAAGGAATCAGCTTTGGGCTCCAGTTACAAAGAGAATATTGTCTGCAGGCTGTATGTGACCACCTCTGTTCCAAAACAGGCATAAATTAAACAACACTCATAGTTTACCCATGAGCCGCATCACTGTTTTCTCAGATGCTGACCTGTGAGTCCATAGGCAGCTTCTGCCCTCTGCCAGAAGGACAACAGTGTGTTTGTTCTCGTGCAGTGTGATTTACAATGGACTTCTCCAATTATCCCCCAGAAATCAGCTGGTGAGGTTTCTCTGGAAGAGATCTTCAGCCGCTTTGCGGACTGACACAGGCTGCAAGGACGGATGCGTTGACAGTCCAGGAATGGACCATGACCGTATCCAATTGCATCCAGCTTAGAGCATGAAAGAATTCCAAGTCAAGTGGAAGTTGCAGGATAACTGCTGGGTGCAGCAGTCCAAGTTAAGAGTTAGTCAAGGGCTCTTCTGCTTCAGACCACTATTGTTATGAATCCCCTGTGATGCTTGTTAACCCAGCTAGCTCTGTCCTTTTCTAGTGCCAGCAGCTCCAGTCACAGCACCTCTAGCAGCAAAATGTCCTCTAGTCCCATGGTGGAGTAACGCTCAGTCTAGTTCAGCGGGAAGCATGTGCCTAGTGAATTTACATTTGCATGTGCTGCAGTTCAGTGTTTCTCACCTGAACCCCTTTGGGTTTAGAGGATTGAGGGGAATGCCAGTATGGATAAATAGGGCTGTGCTTCTTTCAATTGTTTTTGCATACTGCATACTCCTGAGACTGCTCTGCACAGTTCAGTTTGGGAGAAGTGCCTGCGTGCCAAAAGGTGAGCACATCAGAAATACTTTCATTTCTCTTCTGCCTTCCACTGAACAACACCCTTATACCTTTAAAGACCAGTGAATGCAAGGAAGGCAGATCTTCTGCTGGCAGAGCAGGAAGCCAAAACATGCAGAGGCAGTGCTTTGCTCAAGGCTACATGGCAAGTAACTGGGAAAGTCCTTGCTCGAAACAAAAGTGGGTCTCCTTTGTCCCTACAGTCAGTGCTCCAATATGAGACCAGCTCTGACTAATTAAATGCAGCATTACCCAGTGCTATCACCTCCTGCCCTTTAAAGAAATGCAGAACAATACCTGACAGCATTGCACGCTCACGCTGTGGGATAATCTGGGGTTAGGTACTTAACTAATTTTGTTCTTCAATGTTTATTTTGGGCCTTATTGAAGCAGGATCATCCTGTCCCTCTGGAATCAGCATCCTTCCGGCAAAATCTGTAGCTTGGCTTGCTGGATGCTTTTCAGTCCTGAGCACTTCTCGGTGGCTGTTGTGGTACTTCTAGCAGGTGTGACTTGTGTAAGCCTTGTGCATTCCTGTTCTCTCCTGGCAATCCCAGCAGCCTTCGTGGATCAAGCGCCTGGTGGTGTGGAGAATTTGGGAGTGCTGATACTTGGGAGCAGGTATGGCCTTGACCTCTCTGGGAAGAAGGAATTGTGTGGTCTGGTCCAGGACTGAATTGGTAATGATGCTACAGACCCATCAGCATCCTCCACGTTAAATATTTGCATATTTTTAATGAATGTTGTAACACCAGGTGAATAATGGTAAAATTCATCCTGGTAAGATTTATTACTTTAATATTGGAGGGTTGCAGCTGATACCAGATTAACATATTCATAAGGTTTTAGGAGCTGCTTGTGTGTTAACGGTTACCTTTTAATCTGAAATCCTTGCAAGGGGCTCGTGTCAGTCCTGCACTAATGACTCAGCCTGTGTTTATAAGAGGTTGAGTTTCTTTACATGATGTTTTGAGGCTAAATATGAAAGGGGGAAAATGGCCCTTAATTTTAACACGTTCCCATTTGGTTTAACATCTGCTGTGAGTTCTGTCTTGTCTTTTTGCTGGATTTGCCACTTCGGTGGTGTGTTTCTGGCTGTCAGAGTCTTACAGAGTTCCAATGAAGTGCGACACTTTTTCTTTTTCCCCACAGCTGTTATTTGTCATTTGATATAAATCTGCCTTGTTACAGTTTTATTCCTGAATAGATGATAAAAGGACAGTTATTATCAGAAGACAGTGCTGGCATGAGAGTTTCTGCTTTGTTGCTAACGTAGAAGAAAGAAGCCATCGCTCTCCTTTTAAAGGCTGTTATGTAGCTGAATCTGGGAAAGACTTTGAAGTCCTGAGGGAACCAAAACTGACCTCCTCCCCTCTTCTGCCCTCTGCTACTGCCTTGTCCTAATTAGCAGTTAGACTCCACGCCCCGCATTCCTGGTGCTGAGATGCTGGTTTCTGGCGCTGGCTCCGGGTTTTTTTTTCATGGCGGTACAGTCAACACCGTGCGTTTCTCCACTGTGCTCCCAAATGAAGGCGCTTACAGCTGCTGAATTTGCAGATGTGGGCCATGCTCCTTGGGGTGAGTCTTCCCCACCCTGGACCCAGGGGGATGTGACAGCCAGAGCTGGGTGACGTGATGGCCTGGGCAGGGTGTGCCCCCAGGGAGGTTCTTGGGTGGTTCAGCCTGGAGAGTTCGCTGCAAGAGCTAGTCTCTGTTATTTTCTGTAAATCCCTTACTGAAGCTGCAAATTCTGGTTCCTTCCAGCTCTGATGTTACAAATAACTCCCTGGATTCCTTAGAATACGTACACATCCTTGACTGAGCTATTTGGGTCTGTTAAAATCCTCACGTCGTTGTGCAAGGGTGGCCCAGGCAGACTGGAGATGACCTCCTTGCCCTCAGAGGGGGTTCTTGAGCTGCCTAGTTGAATGTACAACCAACATCGGTGTGTTCACATGCCTGACAGGGAAACAAACGCTGTATCACGCCGTGCTGCCAGCTCTACTCAGAAAGCAGAGAGCGTTAGCTGGACTCCACTCAGTTTCTCATTACCGTGCGGAGCTCTCATCGCTTCCGGCAGTGTGCCAAGCAAATTTTTTGACAGAATTTCTGCAAAGCTCTTTGCTGTGCACAGTAAGCTCGCTTAGATGTCCCTGTCCTATGTTTCTAACAGCTTGCTCTAGGGGTTCCCTGTGAAGATGGAGATGGGCAACATGCTGTGAGTTTTTGTTGTCTACCTTGATAAACATGTGTTACACTCCTGACGAGGACTAGAAATTCTTGTCCTTTCTAACCCTGTCAAATCAAACCTCTCTCAGGACAGTGTGTTAAATGGTATGTGATACTGCAAGATTTCAGGGTGGATGTATGACATCTGTGTTTGGACACAAGGGCTTCTCTCTAGAAGCCTCTGTATTAAACCCATGCTTCATTTCTTCCTGATGCAGCTCCTTAAATATTCTGTTCCTTTGGAGTTTGTTGATAAACAAAATACTTAATTGGGGAGGCATAACAACATGGGATTTCACCAATTAGATGAAAAGTACCGGTGAATCCTACTAAGGAGAGGAAATGGAAGGTCACAGATGATTATGAAGAGACTAGGAGGCAGGAAGTAACCTCTTATGCTTAATGAATGACAGCTCTTTAAACAATGCTGCTGTTAGATAAAGAAAGTCAAGGAGCAGGGAAGTGTGCTTTTCAGAAATTTCTTAGAGTGAGTGAGTTTTTTGTTTTAGAAGTTTAGGAACCCTGACCATTTCTCTTGTCTTTGGAGAGGATGGCAAATGCAAGCGTGTCCTCTAAAACTGGTTGAAATTCCACCACTTCAGGAGTAAAAGGCTGGGTGAAAAGCCTCTTCCTCTATTTTGCCCCTACCCATGGGGAGTCTCATGCTGACTTAAGGTACTGTTGAATCATTCGTTTCTGGGCTTGTTCCACCAGCGCATGTCTAAAACCTTGTTTTGTAGCGAGCGGGGTGGAAGGCAGCTTGGATTTGAGTAAGGGAATTGTCAATCTAGAAATTCTGCTCCTTATCAGTAATATTTAGGAGGAGATGCTGTGCCTGAGGGGAGGTGGTAACTGACCTCACAGCTGTGTTGTCCCTGATGGATTTCGTAGTCATACCCTTGGCTGTACAAGCACTGAAGGGGTGAGAAGAGTCTCTCTCGCCAACCACGGAGTGGCTTAGGAGTTCCACTCAGGGTTAGTGTTTAAAGGGCTGCATGCAGCCCTCTCTAGTGGGAGTCATAAGGCTCAAGTTACACGTTACCACTCTGAACTATCCCAGTATGGATGCTAAGTAGTTTCAGAGAGAAGAAATCTCTGTGATTTATTTCTTGCTGAGGAAGGTTCAGTAGAGATAAAAAGGGAAAGGGGGAGAGAGAAGTTTAAGGGGACACTAAATACACCATCACTTGATGGTGATTATACAACTCTAAAAGTAGGCCTGTCCTTATCACTACAGAAAGTAGGACTCGGGGGTATTTCAGGCTTAGGCGTTTCTTTGACTTACATGGATGTCCCTTTTTCCAGCATCATCTGTTCTGTCTGCTTGGGTTTTTTTTTTTTTTTTGCTGAGGGCAGAATGCTGTTTATGTAAGAGCAGAACCCAGCGATGCTCTTGTGCTGGAATCTGTCTATGGCAGAGGTGTCTGCCAGCCTCGTCAGTTATGATCCACAAGTGCAAGGTCTCCCTTTTTCTGTGCATATTACTGTTTACTTCAGGAGGTTCCTCCAGTAATTTAGGTGTTGTGGTCCCATGAAAACTTATTCTCCTTAGAGCCAGTTGGATATTAGCCACCGTTAGACTCCCTTTGAGATCAGTGATAGAGCACACCCATTTGAACTGTTTGTTCCCACGGACTCATGTAGGAACATGTTTACTGTGGACTTTACTGCAGAAATATCTTTTCTCTTTTAATATACCCACACATTGCACCTCAAAGATGATTAAATTTCATAAGTCATTATGAAAAAAGCAGAAGCAGATGCCTTCCAGCAATACGTTTGGGACTCCCTAGTCTGACTTTCTCATATCATCGATTGTTTCTTGTTACCCAGCCTTGACATGAGTCCTGTAAGCCCTGTGGAATATCTGGAGTGAAGTTTTTGCTGATGTTCTGGGAAACATTGTTTTTTGGACTCATTTCTGGGAAAATTGAAAAGGTCCTTTAGGGCATGTTTTTTTGAGGTAATTTTTTCCAGTATCATTATTATTCTTATTGAATCAACTTCAACTGTTTGCACTGGACTTCTGCCGATGCAATTGTATCAGAGTCCCTGTAGTGTTCCCAGGTGAAAGTAACTCACCATTTCCAATGGGATTGGTAAATGGTTGTGAATGAACCAGGAGGTCTGGAATAGATTTTTTTTTTTGCTTTCTAGTTTCCTGCTTACATGCACTACTTCTCTCACAGTTCACACAGTCGCGATAAAGCCGTCAAACCTTGGGTGTATTTCTTTCTACTCCCTAGCAGATGTGAAGGCTGGATGAACAGTAATTCAGGTAGCTCAACCTTTCTTCCTGCCATGGGGGTGGATCCTGGTTTTGGAGGACTAACTAGACACAGGAATGTAAGTAGCTCCCCCCAGATGTGCTGCTTTTCTGTCCCTCATGGTACCATTTCTCTTCCAGTCTCTTCCTCACTGCATGTGCATAGTGTGACAGTGGCTGCTTCATTGTCAGGTCCAGTGCGAGGCCACAGGAGAAGACAAAATGTGGGCTGGAAGGAATTCTATGGACTAGATACACCCCATGTGGTTTTTTGGCATAACCTGTGTTTATGACATTGGCCACCAAACGTTTGAAAAAAATATATTAGGGTCATCAGAAGGAAAGCCAATCAATTGCAGTGCAGCACTGTAAGGCATACCAGGTCCATGCTGTAGCCTACAATGAGGCTGTCACCTTGGAGATAAATGTAATCACAATTATGTTTCTTTTTCCTAACTCTACTGGAAACTGCTGTGCAGAAGCAGAATAAAAATCCTGCCCTGATTATCTCCCTGCTACTACAATAACACCCGAGTCTTCATTTAGGTAACCTCTATTCAGTTCGGTACTTAACTAGAAGACCCTCTGTTTTCAGTGCTGGAAAGATGTGCACAAATGACCTGATTTGTTACAGTGATGGGTGAAAAGACGATTTCTGAGACATCTGGTATGTGCTCAGCACACCTCCATCAACACAGGGTGTGCTGGCCCCTGCCCCCAAGTCATGGCCAGCAAGGTCTTTGCTTGGCCAGTGAATTCCTCACCCCAAGCCCAAACTGACAAGGGACTTTAGAAAGCCAGCTTTGGTTGAGGAAGGCTTCCAGATTTTGCCTGATCAGATCCGGAGTGTCAGGATGCAAACTTGGTGCCTAAGACAGAAAGCCCCAAGCATATTAAGTCCGGAGGATATCTAAGAGCAGCAAGAGGAGGGTAAAGATGGAGAGAAGCAGGCTTGCTTTCCCTCCAGCTCCTGCTAGCCATGTTTGCAGCACGTCTACTCAATGTGTTGTTTATAGCAAGAAAAGGAGGATGCTGTGTATTTACAGTGAGGACAGGTTTAGCAGTTAAGGCACATTAAATGCAGCTGTTACGGCAGACTGTAGTGTTCATTTGCCTGTGAGCAAGTCTGCTTTTCCCCTGCAAATTCTGCATCCTGCAGCTCTCTGCATGACGGCTCTCTTCCCTGCATCCTTCCCTGCATTCCCCTCTCTTTGGCCTTTGATGCCTGCTTGCAGGACAGTTTTTCTTAATTAATAAACCTAAGATTTGACCTGTGATACTGTAAGAAAAGTTCAGGCTGGTACAACTTCAATTTCCTCCTTTCCAGACTGCTTGCAGGGGTAGCAGATCGACAAGCGCTCTTGCACTGGCTTTGTTTCAGATTTGCACTACCTGTGTGAGCTCAGATTCTAGCAAGAAATGGCATTTGTTCACTCTCTCCAAAACAGATGAGAAAGGAATTTCAGCTGAATAGTCTGTATGGCACAGACTAATCTGTCTTGGCAGCGGAGAACAGGAATTCATGAAGATCCTGAGGAGACAAGATTTGCTGGGAAGGGAAACAGCCTAACTTAGAATGGGAAAAGTGGATAAGCTTCCTCTGGGCACACAAGCCCATCTCAGCATTCCTGGGCTGAGGATGCTTAGAGCACAGCTGCTGTGTCTTAGAGTGTGTAGCCAGCATAAGTCACACTCTTCCATTGCTATTCCTCTAATTATTGATTTAGGATTAGTTATTTCATATATTGATCATTCTTTGCCTAAAAATGACCTCTCTCTTTTTATGGCAACTGGCTTATTTTTATGCTAGCCTCTTGCTCTTGTTGGACAGAGTGCTAGAGGAGATACTGATGCCAGGATCAGTATGTGTTAGAGGTCTGTCCTGAGCCTCCCTTAGGAAGTGAGACTGGATTCCGGCAGCATTTTGTGTTGTGCTGATCTGTGTCCAGACTGAGCTTTTCCCTATAGTCTAAGTTCAGCTTCTGAAGTCAGGTGCTGTACAATACTACATCGTTTCAAGTCTGAATCTTTAAAAAGAATGTCAGGGTGTATCTTGAAAAGGGCACGTGAATTTAGTATTACAGCATTTCATGCAGCCCAGAAGTGAACCTATGTGTGTGCACAAACAGCCTTTTAAACAGCACCTTTAAGTCTTCATAGGAAAGCTTTGAGCCTCCACCTCTTTGCCTTTGGACAGTCCTTACCTCACACAACTTCTTTGATCTGTCCTCAGGCTTAACCAACAGACCAGCCACAGTCTGAAAAGGTAGCAGACCTGGATAATATTTGGTCCAGAATGAGTTAAAGACTAAACGTCCTTCCCTGATAGAAACATTTTGGTTGGTGATTTATTTTTTTTTAGTAGCTTCATTGTTTCCATATACAATTCAGAAGAGTTACAAGGAAAAAATACTGCCTCCCATCCCACGAACTAAGCAGAAAGGGCTGGGACTGGAAAGAGACTCATCCCTGGGATTTCAGGGCTGGGAGGCCAAACCAAGCTGTTAGTTGTGGCAGGGTAACATCTGCTCTTTGCAGTGGAGCTCTATGGGTGTAGTGACTGGTGCTGTCACTAAGGTTTAATCAACAAACCGTGCTGATGCATGGTCCTGATATATATGCACAAGGAGCAGGAGCCGGCTCCTGGGCTCAGCTGTGTTGGTTTGGCAGGGCTCACCAGGGCAATCAGACATGATTTTTATTGCTAAAATCAGTGTGTGTTCAGATCTGACTGTGTGCTCTGCCTGACAGCTGCTTAGGAATCGGTTGCTTGCTTGCACACATCTCCTTTCCAGACCAGAAACACACTTCGACCAACGCCAATAGCAAAAGAGTATTATTAAGTTTATTAAGCCTGGTTCACAGATTTTCTTTTAGAATAGTAGCAGATGGCAAATGGTGACAGTACAGCTGCCAGGACCGGGAGAGGATGGATGCCGGTTTGTCATTTCAATGGATGCTGGCAATAATTCACATTTATGTTTATATAGGGCCTTTCCTGTTTCAGAGCACTTTACGAACCAGTTGATAAATAATGGTCTTGGCGTTAATGTGGGCTGGTAGAGCTTGCCTCTGTGCTCATGTGGCCAGTATGTGAGGGTAGGCATAAGAGCATTAGCCTGCACTCCCTACTCAGTGTGGTCGGGAATTAGGCAGCTGCTTAAAATCACACAGTACCACTCCGCAGGGATTTCAGGCAGAAAAGGAGGGTGAACAGCTGGCATCCAGAGGGTGGCACTGGTAGCCAGGGCGGGAGTTTGGGTACCTGAAGTCACCCTCCTGCAGCTGCAAGAGGTTTTGTTTATACTCTTCCCAGAGACCTGCTGTCTCCCACAAGAAGCTGCAATAGGGAATAGGTAGCCATCAGCCATGCTGTCCTTGCAGAGCCAGACACTGCAGGCAGTGCCGTGCGGGCTCAACCAGCACCGACAGCGCTGAGCCTTCCCCTTCTTGGTGCAAATTGAAGGGTGGCCTCAAGGGCTGCCTGCCTCCCATACTTGCTCTCCATCTCCACTTGCTGGGATGTGCTGTGAAGGCAGGAGGTGTTTCCGAGCCCATCTTTCCCACAAGCATTTGGAAGTGATAGAGTGGAACCAAGTTTTTAGGGTGATTGGCTTGCTGCCTCATAGTCTTACTGCAGGCTATGGGTTTGATGGATGTAACAGACAGGAGTTTGGGGCATAACCAGAAGGGTACGTTTTAACAATTTTTTGTAGGTATTAAGAGCCAAATCAAGACCACCACTTATTCCCCCTCCATTACTAACAGATCCAACTAGGAAAAACATCACACTAACAAGAATTTAGGAATCCAGGAAAACTGCAGCACTGTGTTTGTCCCTCATGTGAATGGTCAGAACTTCCAGGAAAACACAGGAAGAAGGAATTAAGAGACACATAAATGAACAGAAAATGCTATTTTTAAAAGGTTGAAAGTTGTTGGAGGTAGGTAAAACATCAACTATACATAATTTCTCCTTTCCTTGTCCTAACTTCAGATCATCCTTTTGGAACGGTGTGCTTAAGCTGAGCAGGACGTGTTAGGATCAATGTGGAGGAAGCTTTCAAACACTGTTTCTCTGGGATGGTCTGAAAACTACTTCTTGTTATTAAAATACCTGAAACACTGAAAATGGGGAAACTGCTCTGCACCCTTTTCAAAGGGCCAGAAGAAGACATCATTAAAATAATGTTTATTCAGTTGAGAGTGGATGTCCAGCTAGCATCTGCGTCACACCGAGGGGAAAATCACCTCCTTTACATTGTTTCCAATGTAATGTTCAGTGAGATAAAGCAAGATATGAAGTCACGTAAGCAGGGCTGGTCTCTAATTTCCAGCTTGTTTCCACAGACATTTGAGCTCAGATATGACTTGGAATCCAATTGGCCTTAGCCAAATGAAAGTTATGAATCTCTGGGGTGTAAGCACTGCAAATGATTGCCCTTTGCTGCCTTCAATTAGAGCAGCTGAAAGTCTGGCTCAAATATGTTTTTGAAAGCAATACAGTTAAAAGATCATGGCCTAAAAGTAAGTCTAAAATGCAGCAATTCAGTCCTTTGCCTGGCAGTGTAAGCAATTCCTTTCTTTAACCATCAGCCAAAATAATATATGGCACATGACAAAATAAATGTAGTTGAAGTGCTGTGGAGCTGGTCCTTTCTACTTCAGTAGATACTCTGACGTTTTTCTCCTCCTCCTGGAAGCAAGCCTTTCTCACGGGTCCAGAGGGAAAGGCAGCTTTCACGGAACCGTGGTGATGTACCAATGAGATTGCTAATGAAGCTTGCAGTCATGATGCCAAAATAATGCCAAAACGTCTGGTCACGGAAGGGTGCAGGAGAAAGCTGAGAGTTCGCTTGGCAGACTGCCTCCCACTCTGCCTTGGCTTGCTCCTGCGTGGATGCAGGGCTGGCACAGGGCAGGGAGCAGCACTAAGCGCCCAGTTTTCCTGTAGGGAACACTGCCAGTAAACCAGGTAACAGTTGGTAGCCCAGAGCATACTGCTGTTCTTGTGGTTGTGCTGAGAGACCTCAAAGGACTTTTGCCAGGAAAAAGTTAAATTATTCTGGAGTTTTTTGCTTTTGTCTAGGACCTTCATGGTGTCCTTAAATTGGATATTTCCATGTTCTCTAACCTTACATCCTAAAAATGCTGTGGGCTGGCAATACCTCCTGTCCTGTCTGTTCATTACCCTCTGTATCATTTTATGCAGCACAGTCAGAATTTGAGACCAGCTGGCAGCCCAACTGCATTGTCTGTTTAACTGCAGGAAACCACGCTTTAGCCCCCTCTGAATCCTGATGGAGTAATGATAACATATAATTGATTGAGTGCTTTTCCCTTTCTTTTGTTTTTTTCCCCTCTTTGGACTGGCTTCCTAAATACACAAATAAACCCCTCAATTAAAATATGTGGATTAATGAATTGAACAACAATTTTCCCACCCAGCCACACCCCTGTTGCTTGGATCTCAGGAAGAGTTTCTCTGATTTTCACATGTGCCCACCTGTCAAACATTTCCAGTTGTCAAATGGGTAAGTACACGCTGGGCTGTTTTACAGGCGTGCCAGATGCATCAGTGCTTACCAGAATGCCGAAAAGAGACAATTTAACAATTAACAATTTCTCATGTGCCGTTTCGCTTCTGCGTGTGCAGCGTCCACGGTGCCACGGACTCCAAGAGCTTGCATGGAGCACTGACGTGGTTCGTAGTCCCCTGGAGAAGGATGGTTCTCGGTGCTCTGTGATGGGGCCAACACTGTCCTCCCCAGAGTGATCCCTTGGAGTTTGTGATGTAACAGATGCTTAGCAGAGGAAGGGTTGTAGGATCAGGATCCCCCAGCACCACAGTAGTAATTACAGCAGTATATGATCAGCGTGATTGCGCACGCTCAATGGTATCTTTGTCGAATAAGAACAAAATTGGTCTGAAAGTGTTTTCTACGAACTGCCACTTAGTTTGCAGAGCTGAGCGCACGCTTCATGTCTGCAGACTGGAGGTTAGTGAAATACAAGCCAATGCACAGCGAGTGGCAGGTAAAAACAAACAAGAAAAGGAGACTATCAAAGCTAATAAGGAGTCTTGTTGCATGCTGAATAAAGCTTTTATGACTTTATCATTTTGCTCGGGGCAAACAGTACATTTTGTTTCTGTTTTGCAGTGAGCATAAGCTTCAGAAGGTTAAATAGAGAGTATTAGGTTACGGTAAGTGGTCATCAGAGGCTTGCTTTACAGGCATGGCCTGTTTAATTGTTTACTGAACCTTATTACATATATCTCTGAGGTGGATGTGGGTCTTAATTCTGGTTTATCTCCTTGTAGACATGAGTCTGCTGAGGTTTTCATAAAACCTGAAAGCACAAACATAAAGTTTAAGATGCTTTTTATTATAAGCCACAAATACTTTGGTGTCACCACAAACATACCAGTCACCCCAATAAACTTTTGGCATTATGTAATTGTGTATCTTAGCATGTTTTTCTCAACATAGGTTTTTGTATCTGCTGTTCTACAGCAGTTATTCTGGCTGCAGCTGGATGGATGCCAGGATCTGCTCTCACTTCTGGGAAGAGGTTGGGACAGCTGGGGGACTGGTCATGCAGTGAGGCCCGATGCCACTCATGTCCATCGTGCTCGTGGGTCAGCTTCTCACCTGCTGGCCTTGAGGCTGTTTTATGGAGCTTTGTTTGTCTCACAATGCTGTACTGGGCACTGGCTATTTGCGAGCAACTTGGATGCCTGCAAGGTTGGCAGGAAGGGGCAGCCTAGACAGCAAAGCCCTCCTTCCGTATCAGTTGGAGCTGGATTCTGCCAGGAGAGCAGAAGTTGGTCTGCAAAACTGTCTCTTTGCTTTGGTGCAACTCCTGTCACTCAGGACATTCCAATTTCAGCACTGGGTTTACAGACAGCAGTGGGAACTTCAGGCTGCACTGAGCATCTGTATCTTGTTAATCTGAAGCAAACAGTTCTGTAATCAAAAGAAGCATGACCAGCAGTTCTGTTCTCCCCCTCTACTCTGCTCTCGTGAGACCCCACCTGCAGTTCTGAATCTAGCTCTGGGGCCCTCAACATCAGAAGGATATGGACCTGTAGGAATGAGTCCGGAGGAGGCTGCGAAGATGCTTAGAGTTGGAGCATCTCTGCTATGGGGACAGGCAAGAAGGCTCTGGGGAGACCTTACAGCACCTCCCAGTACCTGAAGGGGCTACAAGAAATCTGGGGGGGGGACTTTACAAGGGCAGGCAGTGACAGGACAAGGGGTAAGGGGCTTAAACTTAGTTTAGGGGCTTAAACTCTGCAAGAGGACAGATTTAGATTGAACATCAGAAAGAAGTTCTTCCCAGAGAGGGTGGTGAGGCACTGGAACAGGTTGCCCAGAGAAGCTGTGGATGCCCCATCCCTGGAAATGTCCAAGGCCAGGCTGGATGAGGCTTTGAGCAGCCTGGTCTAGTGGAAGGGGTCCCTCCCCGTGGCAGGGGGGGGGAACCTGATGATCTTTAAGGTCCTTTGCAACCCAAACCATTCCATGATTTCAGCAAGGAATGTGAGTGTAAGAGAGCTTTATAGGGATAGCAGAGAACAAGAGTTTTGGGTGCTTTCTTCGGACATTTTGAGATAAATAGCCAATTTTCAGAAAAATATTTTACACACACACACCCGCCTCCCTCTTTGAACCCCACTTCTAGGTTCAGGGTACGTAAAATACAGCCCATGTACTAAAGGACAGCCCACAGCTGCTGTGTGGGAACAGCAGGGAGAAGCTTGATCTCTGCAAGTGGAGCTTGTGCACGAGGGATTTCCAGGCAGGCAGGCAGGGCCAATGACCCTTGTGTTTGTACAGCGATGCTCAGTTAATCTCTGAAGAAGAATGATGTCTTTTTGTATGGAAGTCAGGTGCTGTTCAGGCAGCCTGCCATTGAAGACCTTTGCGTATGTGGTTTATTGATTTGCAGAACTCATTATGGTATTTCCACGTTTCTTAGCACCAGGACTTGACATTAAGTCCTCAGATAACCTGTGTTGTTGGATATTCCAGGCAAAATGAGAGGCAGGGTCAGGGAACTGCTGGAATACAGGAGCAGGCTGTTGGAGTGAGCAGAAGCAGGAATATAGGAGGGAGGAGGGGAGATCAAAGGCAGGAGTATTAGGTCAGAAGATGTTCTTGGGCAGATTCCCTTTTGTATTGCTTGCACATGCTTATAATCTGCTCTGCTGCTTGACTTCAGGTTGTTTTGTGGTTTTTATTTTTTCCAAACAATTTGTGGATGTCAGTGTCTCATACCTCTATAATCTATAGCTTTGTATTGAGCTCTCTAATATAAAAAAGATTTCAAGTTTCTCTGAAAAGGTGGCCAGGTCTGTATTACTGGTATGCTTGTGACAGACATAAGCACCTTATGTAAGGTGGCCAGGTCTGTATTACTGGTGTGCTTGTGACAGACAGGCCTTTCTCCACCATTCATGCTTCTTCATGAATGACTCCATAACTGAGGGATAGAGCACAGTGGCACATGAGCCAGTTTATACTAAGTGGAAGTTAAAAACAGAATGGAAAATGTGAAAGCTAATAAGGAAATACAGTCACATGCCAACAAACAGAAAAAGAGACATTTGGAAATAGTGTCACAGATGCAGATAAATTAAGATAAAGTCCTGCTGGTATTATTTATGGGCAGGACTCCTTTGTTTTACAGTGGAAAAATGTAAAAAACTACAGTAGTGAAGATTATTGGCAGGAGACTGCTCTTTACTTTCCCTAAAAGCCACACATTAGATAGCTTCCCATTCTGCAGTGTTTTTTGGGAGCGAGGTTCCGATCTCGTCCTACAGAAGACAAGAACACGAGCTTTTGGCCGCAGGGCCCAGCGCACGGTGGTCTCATAGCAAACCAGGGATTGCGAGGCTGAAGCAATGTTTAACGCTGCTCTGATTTTAATAATTAGCCAAAAGCCAGTTGCCATACTTTGAAGGGCGTGTTCTGTTTTGGAGGCATGCAGTGTGCCCCCTCTTTTCAGTACTCAGCCATTAAAAATGCACTGATTTTCAGGACTGACTGGCAAGTGGCTGTTATATGGGTCTGACCTTCATGTTTTTCTCTCCAGAAGAAAAATATGAAGTCGGCCACATTGCCAAGTAAAACGGAAGATGGGTTTGTTTCTGTGAAAAGGTCTTGAGAGAACCTTCCTGGCCTTATTTCCAGGGACCTGACGACCTGCTGGGGCAATAGCCCTTCTAGCTAGTAGGAGAGCCAAGACTGCAGGGTGAAAGCACAGAGCAGAGGATGGCAGGTTTACTCTCCAAGTAAAGGAGGAGATTATTCTTGTCTTGATAAAACCGTTGCATTTTCTCTCTGCCAGAGCAACACGCAATGAAGTGGTGTCAATATAATACACACAAAACACTGCTCTTGGATTCAATCCAAACTACTAAGTCCATCCTGTGAATATTATTGTAATAGATTTTTCCCCCTATGTTTTTATTTCCTCCCAACTATGCAAGTTGGAGAAGAGCGACTGACAGGGACTGCTCATTTCTCCCAGCAGCTGGCAGTGATCTGAGGATAATAATTTTCCCTGTGATTTTGCTAAGCTTTGGATTAAATCCACTGTTGTGCCATCTTAAATAGAGGATATCCAGCTTCGTTCTGCTTTTCCTGATTCAGAACTGGATTGTGAATGTGGCTGTCTCTCATTCCCAGCAAGTGCAGAGGCTTGCTCTCCAACCGCTTGGATATATAAAGGTATATATCGAGGTGGGACAGGTCCAGTGAAGAAGGAGGGTTGTGGTCCCATCAGTGGAGACTCTTTCCACCATCCTCTGGAAGTCTCCTAAACGGGGTTTCTGATACCTCTCTGTCTCTGGTTTTTTTTTGTCCTGAAAATTGTTTTGGACAACCTTTCCAAAAGGAAATTCTGGTGCTGGGGACACATTTTGCTTTTTGTTGAAGTGCATATTTTTGATTGAATGAATAAAAGTTTTGCTGCAGAAAAGCTTTCCCTCTCTAGGGTGCCTGTGTGAGCACTAAGCCTGACCAGAGGTGGTTCTGCCCTTGGCAGCGGGCACAAGTAGAGTTAATTATATGTGGACCAGGTTCAGTGACTGCATTTTAAAAAGCTCTAGATAAGATATTAGATTGGCAAAAAAGCAGCACTGTGGCACAACAGCCGCAGAAGTTGTGTGCTGTGGTGAACCAGTGCATGTGAAATCTCTCTCTAAAAAGATTTCAGCACTTCATATGACCCCTGCTAATATTTATTTTTAAATGACGCTTTGTGTCAGCTGTCTCCGCTCCACACTGCCCTCGGCTATACTCAAGTCTGGACTGTTTTCCAGTCAGCGTGAAGTGGACTTTGCTGCCTGATTTGAACTGTTGACTTGTCCTGATAGTTTTTGTTGGCAACAAATATAGCAATGAGCTGCGGCCGTGATTTCTGCCAGCCTTTGGGTCTGTTTTCCGAATTCTGAAGCCAGTGACCTAGCTGAACTGATATCTCAGAGATGCCTTTCATAGGTACTACAGAAAAAGATTTATTTTGAGTTTTGTTTGTTTGGTTGGTTTTGGGTGGTTTTTTTTTTTTCCCCGTATAATCTGGCAGACAGCAGGATATGAGGGTTTGAAGAGAAGGTGCAGGTGTGATCAGTCGGTGGGGATGTTGCCTGTAACACATAAGGGCATAGGTGTTGACACCTTAAATGTGTTAAACAGAGCCTGTACTGGTACTCTACTAATATTTTCCTTTCTGCCACTGCAGATATACCTGAAGGTAGTAGAATTAGTAAAAACAACTACTTTTTCTAGTGTGCTGCCCTCTGACTGCAATGGGGAGTTTCTGAAATTGCAATCTGTCTATTCATCAAAAAGCTGAATATTGGCAGGTATCGTTTTCAACATTATAGCTGGCCCTGCAGTTACACCACTTCCCAAAAGACCTCAAGGTCCCTTTCTTAATGCACTCCTCTACTCTGACTGGCAAACTGAACAGAAAGGCTTTTTGCCTACCTAAAAATACACCAATCTCATAAAATGAGCAGTAACTGCTGTTAGGAAGTCACTGGTCGCCCAGGTCATTGGAGGCGGCTCCACACGGTGGAGTTGACAGGTTTTGTCCCACACAATGTGCCATTTTCAGTCCAGCAAGGCTTAAATTATTTTGTATTTGCACAGACTCTCAACTCTCTCTGTTTTAGAGCCTAAATGAACAACCTGCAGCATATATTCTGCAGGGATGGCTGACAGCAACTTATTAATCATATTCCTTTCCCAGGCCCAGACAGTGTAGGAGTGACTGACCTTCCATGTTGCATTAGACAACTTTAATATTAAAGGAACAGGAAAACATACTAAGTAAGACAAACACGTAAAGGCTGGCTGCACCATGGCTCCTGGAAGTCTGAACACTGCAGAAATTTTCTTGAAAATATACCTGTTCACATGCAAAAGACCAAAAAAGACCTTTCCCTTGCAACTGCTGTCAGTGCAATGAATAAACTACTGAAAACTTAACCTGCCTGCCCCAATTCTTTGGTTCATGATAGACAGAGCTTATGTAAATTGTCACTATGTGATGTTATAGAAAATATTGTGTTCTATATAGTATTTAAAGGAATGAAGTTATCTGCAGGACAGCAAATGCTAGGTGGCTGCCTGGTGATTACAGCTGTGCTGACTGATTAAGAAGGAGAGCAAAATGCTCTCCTACACAACTTAAAGGAACTTGTGGGAATCTGACCCATGGGCATAGCTGGGTTAAGGGTAATGCTTCCAGTTTAGAATTTTCTTAAGAAGGAATATGCAGGTTAATCATGCCTAGTTTCTCTCCATTGCTGTCACTAGTAGAGCAAAGTCTTATTTTCTAGGGTTTCAAATTCCAAATGGAGGGTCGAGTGAAGCCTGTGAGAAGAGTTAGACCTAAAGAAGAGTTCTGAGATGCAATTTGTGTATCTGGACCTACACTAACCTCTCACACTCTCTTCCCCTTTTTTGTAGGCAACATCTTTGTCGTCAGTTTGTCTGTTGCAGACCTCGTAGTTGCGGTTTATCCATACCCTCTGATCCTGAGTGCCATTTTCCATAATGGATGGACCATGGGAAATGTTCACTGCCAGATAAGCGGGTTCCTGATGGGCTTAAGTGTCATCGGATCCATTTTCAACATCACAGCGATCGCAATCAACCGCTACTGCTACATCTGCCACAGCCTTCGGTATGATAAGCTCTTCAATCTGAAGAACACCTGCTGCTATCTCTGCCTGACCTGGACACTCACGGTGGTGGCAATTGTGCCAAACTTCTTTGTTGGCTCCTTGCAGTATGACCCCCGGATTTACTCCTGCACCTTTGCCCAGACGGTGAGTACATCATACACCATCACAGTGGTGGTGGTTCACTTTATCGTCCCACTCTCCATCGTGACGTTTTGCTACCTACGGATCTGGATTTTGGTGATACAAGTCAAACACCGGGTGAGACAAGACTGTAAGCAGAAGCTCAGGGCAGCTGATATCCGGAATTTCTTGACTATGTTTGTGGTTTTTGTCCTTTTTGCTGTGTGCTGGGGACCGTTAAACTTTATTGGCCTTGCTGTTTCAATTAATCCTTCAAAAGTGCAGCCACACATTCCAGAATGGCTTTTCATCCTGAGCTATTTTATGGCCTATTTTAACAGCTGCCTCAATGCTGTGATCTACGGGCTTCTTAACCAGAATTTCCGGAAGGAGTACAAAAGGATACTGCTGACACTCCGGACTCCCAGGTTGCTGTTCATTGATGTGTCCAAGGGAGGCACAGAAGGGATGAAAAGCAAGCCATCTCCAGCTGTAACAAACAACAACAACCAAGCTGAAATACATTTATGAGCCAGACTAGTACTATTTATTCTGGATTACCGTTGTGTATATAATATATAAGAGCCTTTCTGTGTGTGCATTTCACAGCTGGTGTTGCTGGGCCCCTCATGCAAGGAAGGAATCTGCTACCTTTCATGCTTAGCCTTCATCAAGGCTTTGAGTATGGATTTTCAGAATGGAAATGACTGATCTTTACTTTTTTTCTTTCCATATGCCATCTTTCACTGTGTGCCTGATTAATAGGTTTGGTTGCTTTTGACACAAGCATGCCAATACCCTTGAAAAGGGAAGCGTTCAGATTGCATGGAGAAATGCAGTTATGCTTGAAATGTAACCTTCAAGAGCCAGCGGAATAGTCATGTATTACGAGACTTTCTCCCCTCCCTCTGAATTCTATTTTTTTAGCATTAATATAACCCAAACTATAGCAAACAAAGTGTTAAACTGCATGACTTTTTACCTTTTCAACTAGGTAATAGTATTAGCCAACAGGCATACATATGGCCATGATGGCTTCTACTGCGTGTGCACTTGTTTTCCTTTTCTTTTAAGGTTTAGAAAGTAGCCTGGGCTAGATGTGAGGCAGGTAAAAGCCAGACCTAGTGAATGTCTGACGCACTCATTTTAATTGAATATCTACAGATATTAAGTACCCTTGCACTCTCCTTCCCAGGCCATGAGTAAGAGTATAACAGATGACATAATCTAATTGCAGGAAGATACTTGGAGCCTGATTCTAATTTAGGCAGTATCCTGTCATGGCCAGCATTCATTCCAAACGTCTATCAGAAGTCCCTGCTACATGAACATCATAAAAAAAAGAGGTGAACATAGCAGATTCCCACTTGTTTAATGCAGGTGCTGGCTTTTAAGTTCCAGTAATACTTAGACTTGCAGACAAAGGGAGAAGGGGAAGTGTTTGTTTCAAAAATCTCTCCTTTTGCCCACCACATAACATGAATTTGATGGAGGAAAAAAAAAACGGAGATTTTTTTTTCCATTTTATTCATGTACAAAGCTGTAACTAATTCATGGAGCTGAGAGAGGGAAGACGCTGAAATATATTCATGTACCAGTTCTTAGTTAAAGCCTGAACTCTCTTTGTCACTGGAAACAATGTCCTGAAGTGCTGGGAAGGACTGTATCACATTACAAACAAGCACACAATGCTGATTCTTTAATGGTGTGTGTGGGGTGACGGGCAGCTGTCTGTAAATATGACTTCTCTTTTTTTCTTAGCTTCACTGTGAATTCATCTCCTTATTGTTTTAAATGTATGCATCCTGCTTTGAAACAGTTCCATAAAAATCAACAGGTAAAACTCCCCTGGTGCAACTCTGCCTTCAAGCTAGCAAACCTGGCTTGATGCTGGTGTGCTGAGGGGCACGGTGGGAGCTGTGCGATGGAGAGGAGCAGGTCTGAGCCTCGTGGGTCTAACGAGGACGGCAGTCAGCCCTGCTCCTGATCAGAGTGCAGCCTTCTCTCTTTGATCACAGTCAAAGCAGGACTAGTTTCCAGGGCTGAACCCTGAGACACAGAACCAGACTTTGCCATAGCATGTCGGTGCCTAGAGATGGAGGTACGTAGGATTTACAAAAACCCTGGGCAGGTTAAGTCCCTAATCCTTAGTAAAGTTAGAAAGCCATTTGTGCATCGCTTGCTGAAAGCAACTTGTTGCTGAATTTCCCTTCTGCTGATTTCTGGGGGGAAGAGGAACTGAGAGAATAATAAGCCCCTTTATGAAGTGGGCCAAGAAGCATTGCACAGCGCATGGGTTCAGGGAGAACTGCAGTGTGCCCCGTGGCGAAGGTTGCTGCAATGCAAGGGCAGGCTCTGCATTTATGGGGCACCCTGGCACTTTGTGATGTTTCAAACTTGAACATCTCAGCCACTTCAGATGATTATTGTTTTGAAGCGCACCGCAGCCAGCCTCCCATAATAGGAATCAAACTGAGTTCTGTTTTGGCCTCTTAATCTGCCTGAGCATGGCCAAATAAAGGTATCTTGACCCTCAGATATAATGCAGCCCGTTTCCCTTCCAGCAAAACCAGTCTGGATGAATTCACACCATTCCATGCAAACAAAATAATTTTGAGTCAAACTTGGATATGAAAAGCACCGAGGAATTCATAACCACAGGGAGTGTTTGTCCCGCCGCACCAAGGAGATGTCGCGTGTTCCGTGACTTCTCTTCAAAGTTCTTTGCAATTAGCCACAACAGTGTTAGTTAGACATAGGAAAAATAAAATTAGGAAATAATTTTAAGCATCTAGCGCCAAGCCAAATATACTCCTTTAAGACAATCATGAAGAATCTTGTACAGGTTTGCCAAATATCTCAAATGCCCCACAGCTGGGGTTTCATCCTATGGATCCTTGTTGTTTTAACTGAGTGTTCAGTGAACGCGACGTGGTATTTTTTTTTTTCCTTAAGCTTGTATTTGCACTATTTCTTATTCAGGCTCCAAAGTAACAGCCAGCCAGCATTTGAACCAAACCAAATAAGCCAAAGAAGTCCCAAACAGGCAAGCTGTGGGAGTCTTTGCTAGCACCTGGTAGGAAGGGGAGTGGCAGGAGCATGATACCAAACTATGCAAAATGATAGGGGGATCTGCTCATCGGCTGTTGGCTCTGAGCCTGACTCCTGCCCAGGTCTTTGCAGGGGACAGGCTAAGTACCTCCTGTGCTGCGGTGGGTCCTGAGCAGCTCCCTGCACATGCAGACCCTGCCACCACCCTGTGGGGTGGGGATGGGTCTGCGATGGGTGCCGTTCATCTAACAGCATGGAGCTATGCAAAATGATAGGGGGATCTGCTCATCGGCTGTTGGCTCTGAGCCTGACTCCTGCCCAGGTCTTTGCAGGGGACAGGCTAAGTACCTCCTGTGCTGCGGTGGGTCCTGAGCAGCTCCCTGCACATGCAGACCCTGCCACCACCCTGTGGGGTGGGGATGGGTCTGCGATGGGTGCCGTTCATCTAACAGCATGGAGAGCTTGCCCTAGCAGGACCCGTTCAGAAGTGCTTTGGGTGTCCCAGTATAAGTCAGGGCTGCCCAAGAATGAGCCTGGAGCTGGAATGATTCGGCTGCCGTGGTTGGAGTCCTGAGCTCAGTCCTGCTGGAGCTGAGGTTTGCAATATGAAACACGAAAAGCAGGGAACGTGGCTTCAAACAGAAACCACTGTGCCATTTCTAGCACTTTGATACAGAGACAATGCTTAGGATAGGATAGATTTTTATACTGATTTATTTTAAGACTGCCCAAGCAGCTCCTTATTTTTATGTTAAGAAATGGTTAACAGGGTACAGAGAGTTTATTTTGTTAACATTTGTTTACAGAAAAAGCGAAATGTGTCTTACACTGGGAATCCTGAGCACTGTCAGAGTTTCCTTGTGGGAAACTGGCTTTAATCCAAAATTGAGCTTTCATGGAGATCTACAGCTTAAACCATGCTCTGCCAATTCCACCTGGTGTGTACCTGGCCTTAAGTCTCAGAAATAACACTGAGATCTCCTTTAAACTGGTTTTAAATCACTTGCTCTGGATTTGACCTGTTGGTGTTGAATGCCTATTCTAGCCCCAAACTCTAAAATTGTCAGAGTGGACATAGATCTAGGGAGAGGCCGTATTGCTGCAGAGGGAGATCAATCTCTTGCCACAAAGAAATATTTTTGGATGTTGCCAATGAATGTAGTTTAATATATTTAAGAAGAATGTAACCAATATATTTATATATAAATATGCATTGTATATGCCATTTCCATTTTATAATTTGGTTAAAAACCCTTCAATATACTTCCCTATTTTTGTTCATAAAGTAGATTCATTCCTTTTACCTGATAAAACTGTAATAAATCTGCCATTGGACTACTTACTGATTTTTTTTCCCCACTTGCATTTATTTTTTAATAAATATTTGGAACAACAGCTTGGGTTTGGTGACTCCCAGGAAGCAGATTGAATTGACAAATATAATTGAGTTCAGGTGAACCGCAGCTGCCCAGCTCAAACCTGGAAGAGAATGTACATCTGGGACATCTCCTTGGATTTACGTGTTTTTCTTCCACCTGCCCGTGAGACAGCTGCCTGATGCACTACAGCCTCACTCATCAGGGAAGAAACTTCCTCCATACGGCCAACGGTCTCATTGCCGTGTGTCCCTCCAAGGCCCTTTGCCTTTCTTGTGTCCGCATCTATCCATTGGGTGCTATGGAAGCAAAGACTATGCCGCATCCGTTTCCTTACCCCACAAAGTGCATTGCAGCTGGGAGGGAAAGCACAGCCAAGGTGTGAATGCGATGGTGTGGGAGCCAGGGCAGCTGGAGGTCAGGGCACGAGGTGGCATTTGGGTTGTAGGGAGGACTGGGGACAGAGAGATTCCCCCTGGGCTGGAGGCAGAGTGACAGGTGCCACATACTTGGTCTCCATCGAGGAGCTTTGTGAGGATGAGGACTGCTGTATCCAAGATGGGGAGTCTCAGTGCCACTTCTGAAGTGGGCATGATGGGATTATGGAGGGTCGTTGTAACTGCAACTTGAACTTCCTATTTGATTTTTTACACAGACCAAGTGCCTTCTTCCTGTTTCCTAACCAGACGCCATGTGTAGTCACGGTGTTAAGATAGTAAAGGCTGAGATTATCCATTAAAACAAAACATTGCTGGACAACCATGGAGCAGTTGTGTTGCATAAACAATCACTGTTCCTTCATTGACATCCCAGAGCAGTACTGCTACTTTTATTGCTAATCTTTTCCGACAGGCACTGGACTTCATCTGCTGCTTTCACAGTAAAGCCTGCAATGCTCAGTGATATGACACGCTGAAAGCAATGTTTATGATAGTTACAGATCCCAAAATGTCCGTCCGAGTAGAGCTGCTAGAAAACCCTTGCCTGGGCTTGTACCTGTTATTTCTTCTACGTGGCACTGAATTAATTGACCTGTCAGAAGTGAGGTAGTCTTATTTATTTACTTATTTGCCATGAAGTGTAGCTGGCAGATACGATACAGCTATAAAAGACAAGAGGTGCGATAATTCAACAACAGGATAACATCTCACTCATGCTGACTATTTAGAAATCAATATTTGTCCTAATGTATTTACTCCCAAGCTTATAATTTATAACATGAAGTCAGTCAGTAAAGAGCTGCTGCATATGTATTTAGAATTTTATTGAAAAAATGTAAATTACTGGGCCTAACGCAATATTTCTTACCATAAAAGCCCTGAGATAAGAAATGCAGAATGAGTTCTTGCAAAAACTCTGTGATGGGATATGCAAATTATTTCACTTGCGATAAGAACCATAAAATTTGTATCACTCATGAACTATGTTTGTGAATGGAAGCTCCATCATGTTGTTACCTGAATTTTCATTTTGTAATGCGTGTTTATAATATCCATTATTCATATGCTCTAAGTGATGCACCATACAGCAGAGATAGAATTTACAGTATGGGGTCAGTTTCCAGAGCAAACAAGGTGAGTATGAGCCATCGAAATATATTTTTATCTTTTTTCCCAACCATGGTCCCCTGGTAAGTTTTTTAACTTAAATAATATCTTCTAAGAGGCCAGGGAAACTTAAATGTCTTTTAGATTAGTGGCAGCAGCTATGCAGTCACAGCTTACTTAGATTAGCTTTTAAATAGACTGAGCCATCAAACCATATTATAAATATGTCCAGTTGAAGCACATAATTTATTTTGTATGTAGAATATTTTATAGGTAACACATTTCATAAATTTTGATGTCTGTCCTTCTGCATTGTAGTCCTCCTGTGAGCAAAAAAACTTCCGAATTTCCCTGGAAGTAGGATGCAAAATTATTTCCTCATCTGTAAGCAGTTTCTTTTGCCTCCAGGTAGGTTTCCAGTGGTTTTGATAAGTGTGTAGGATAGAGGTATTAACATGATACCGAAATACAGTCATCTCCTGGGTGAAAAGTGGCAGCTGTTCTGCAATTAGAAAAAAAAAGAAATGTGCAAAACAATTTGCAGGAAATAATTGGAAAATGCATTTGTGGTTGAAATAAGAGAGGAATATTTGGAGGGATTGTACTTGAACTGGGACCTGTCCAGAGCAATGAAGTTAATGAGCCCATTAGTATAAAAAATGACCCAGGGATTTTTATGGCGCTGGGGCACACAGCCGGCGTGGAGCCAGGTGTCTGGCTGGGGGAGCCCCTGCGGCACGAGCAGACAGTAGGTAATACTAAAAAAACCTAGAGAAGGCCAGAGTGTACGTCTGAAAATATTAAATGCACAAATGTATTGGTTGTTAATATAAAAGTTTAGTAAGTTGGGTTTTTTTAATGAAAAAACAGTATTTCCCTTTCTAACTCTTTTCAGATATTGCAAAGCACTCTTACTCAACCTGGACACCCGTTTCATACGGGTATTTGTCCTGTTGTCATTGCAGCACCCTGGCTCCCCATGACATCAGCCTGACATGGCTGGGGGGCAAGTTACTTATTACAAGCTTCTACTGCAAGAGGAAATGGGTCAGAAGAAGTGTTTCAGGAGTCTGGGGCATGCACAGCACCACATTAGCTTGTGCTGGAGGCCAGGGCCCATGTCATGCTCTGGCCTGGCTCTTCACATGGGTGGGTGAGGCGTCTGCCATCATAGGAGTCCCTTACCGCCTTGGCGGGGTCATCTGAGGAGCCTGTGCCTCGAGGAGACGGGGTTCTGCCAGTCATTCACAGCCAGATCATGAAGAAAATATTTTCTCTCTTCCCCCCAGCTGTGATTTAGGTTGTAAATAAAACAGAATTATTACTGTCAAATGCTCCCAAAGGACCGTTTTGGTTTGGTTTGGCCGCAGCTTTGGAGAGCCCCCCAGAGCTGCAGGACTAAAGGCTTGGGCACAGCTGGCCAGGCAGGGACGGGATGGGGCTGATGGGCTGATGAGCTGCTCCTGGGCAGGGTGGTATCACACCCAAACCCACGGGCTTATATTGCCCTGGGGAGAGGCTTTTTCTTCCCTGGAGAGTATAGCTAGAAGAGGAGGATGCTACTGTAGACCTTACACCTACCCCAGCTGCCAGAGGTCTCCCTGGGGCACTGTGGGACCAGCACCCTGAGGCAGTGAGAAACTGGACCAGTGTGTCCATTTGCAAAGGGGTCTGGGGACACCAAACCACGAGAGACACTTCGTTGAGGTAGGAGGGGGCTGTCCTGCCCCAGGAGCAGTGGGTGCTGAGGGAGGTGAGACTTGCTTTCTGGGTACAATGCTCTTATTGCTGGAAAGTCAAACCATGCTCTGGAAAGCAGATTTCTGCTGTGGAAAACCAGAGCTGCTCAGTTCTAGTAGCTCATGGCTTCCCTTGCTCTGCTGGTACAGGAATTAAGGCTACCAGGGGCTTGTTTTGGCCAGCAAAGCCTCTCCCTGTTGCTGTCCTGTGTTGGCAGTGCTCACTGTGCTGCCTGCCTCCACCCTGAGGGTGTCTGTCGAG
Source organism: Eurypyga helias (assembly GCF_000690775.1). Classification (NCBI taxonomy): domain Eukaryota; kingdom Metazoa; phylum Chordata; class Aves; order Eurypygiformes; family Eurypygidae; genus Eurypyga; species Eurypyga helias. The sequence goes on along the minus strand of NW_010257049.1, from coordinate 26,488 downwards.
TTGCTGTGATTGTGCTAATGACACAGAGTCCTAGTACACCCAGCTCAGCCTGGGATGTGTGAGAAATAATAAATATTTAGTCAATGAGCCAGGTTAAACCCAACTTGGGTTGGTTGTAACCAAGCCGTGCATGCAAATGGTGGTAGGGCCAGAAGCAACCCTTTTCTGCAAACCTTGAGGGCAGTTTCTTCCATGTGAGGCTTTCCTGCTATGTCTGAGACCAGAAATTAACTCCTTCCTTCCTTCTCTATTGCCATTTCCCTGTCTTCCAAACCATGTTGAGGACTAATCCATAGAAGCCCTGATCAGCAGGCCCTTACCTACAGGCTAACACTGAAACAGAGGAATAGACAAGTGAAGGAAAGAGCTGCCCCTTGGCCTGAAGCCCTTTGGATTCCAGAATTGATTTTATTTATACTGCTTGCCTCATTGTATAGGAATATATATATATATGCACACACACAGCCTGGGTGTTCCTAAAGGAATCAATGCTGATTATAACTTAAGGTATTGACTGTATAAAAGTTCTGATTTTTCTCCTGAGTACTTCAGAGCAGATGCAAACAGCAGCAAGTGCTGATAATGTTTTTCTGCCTTTGGGAAAACTTGTCACAGTTACCTGTTTATCTTGTTTATTTTGACATTTTACTGCCTGAAACTGCTCTGTAACATAAAAGCGCATGCAGGGCAGTTAGAGGTGAAGCCTTACAGATTCACTTATACTTGAACAACTGAAAATCAATAAGCTACAAGCAACAAAATGTCTTTTTTGTGCTTGCAGAGGAAGGGTGGTATTTTTAACTGAGGAAGTATCAGGGAATGCAGGGGTTTGCGTTTTGTGTATTAGTGACTAGAGAGTGTAAAATGAGCTTTCCTTTAGCTGCCGTGCATGTGTTTTTCCTTTACTTTTTCAATAGGTGATGGAAACTTCAGATTATTTTTGGCATGTTCTGACTGCACAGAAAAAGAATTTGAGGGTTGGTAGTACAGACTTGGAAGGGTTTCTGTGCTCAGTGTGTTTAAAAAATGAAGTTTGCGGAAATGAAAAGCAAGGCAAGTCCTGCTGGCTGGTCTGCATGAGTCCAGGTGTGTAGCAGGCATAGGCACTGCTCAGTGCTTTTGTGCACTTGGCCCCATAAAAGCTCAAAAATGGGATGCTTCTCCCCTGCTGATCCCATTTGTACACTGGAGAGTTTTATTCCAAGAAGGAAATAAGGAGTTTGTATGTAACTGTGGGTCCTTGGGCTTACGGACCATGTTGTTCCAGATGCCAGGCCTTTCCCTAGCTCTGTCTGATGCTGAAACTTTGGAAAGCAAAGAATAGTTTTTACTGCTTCTGTCCTAAGAGGCAGCATCTTGCAAGTGCTTATACCTGGTTGCTTGCCTTGAAGCTTGTTAATGGGTGTTGTGAGGAATTACTGTTACATAGAAGTGACCTCTATGAGGAAGCGCTGAGATGGGTTGGATGTCTGTGATAATAGCTGGGATGATAATTGCACAATCTCTCAATCTTCATGCCTTTGGGTAAGGAACAATTTGCACCTCTCCAACTGTGTTGTCATCTGGGGCTGCAGCACAGAGTACTTATTATAGGCTGGGATGGACATGGGCTGGCCGCCTTGTAGCTATTTCTGTAGGTATTTTCAGTTCTGAATGTTTCTCTTGATTTGCTCATAAGTTAGACTCCTCCACTGCATAGTTGCCTCTGAAATTCACCTTTGAAGTAAAATGAATCACAAACAACTGTCTTAATTGAGAGCTTTCACTTGAGAGGGGTATTGCTCACTGTTTAACAGAAATTAATATTAGCCATTAAACCTCTTTGCTGCTAATTAAATGGACTATTTCTATATTATGTGGAAATCCATCCATATTTTCACTTTGCAGCCAGATAGAATTTCATTAAAGCACTTCAGCAACTGTGAAGGGGCAGAAGTAGCTAGCATTTTGGGATATTTTGGGTTTAGTGAATTATATTGCTATCTTGTACTGATTACTAAATACTTTAATGATATGTCTAGTAGAATTTATTTTTGTTTTGGCAGGGACATTAGGATGATGAATAGCTCAGTGAAGAAGAACAAATTACAGCTGAGCTCAGAGGTGGTGCTTGACTCTTTTAAGTCCACAGTTGCTGTAGTTACTACAAGGATATGTAAAAAGAGCTAGATAACTTTGTATACAAGTCTATTTGTCAAACTTACTGCATATCAAACACTGATTTAAACTGAAGTTCCTTTATATGACCAATGTGTAAATGCTCCTTTCCCCCAGCCTCTGTCTCAAATCTTTTTAGTTAGCAGCTGGCATTGACTTTGGTTTTGTGTTGTGTCAACTTAGAGGGTGGGTACTTGCCAGTGGTTGAAGCAGGGGTCTGAGGGGACAAGTCAGGAGATCTTGCCTCTGCTCTTGCCTGTTTCTCACTTGTTTTGTGACACTGAAATGAAGCATGCTATGTTTTTTCCCTTTGGGATAGAGATATAGTTAATCACACTGCAAAGCACTGAGGATGGGACAATTGACATTTATTGAAGTGAATTGCACAATGATTAAGCCTTAATTTGCTATATGATTTCTTTCTTTCTCATTAACACTGATGAAGCAGGACCTTTGAAAAGAAAATCAAAGGTGAACATCACTCAAGTGCAAAGGACTAAGTCAGCTGCAACAAGGGTTTACAGGATCCTTTGTTTTATATTGGCCTGGGACAAAACCCAAGACTTGGGTACTGGGTAATAGGAGTTCATATGCAGGCAAAATTAGCAATATTCATGATGTTTGGAGTGAAAAAGTTACTTGTGCAGCTGGCACAGGGCTAGGGACTTAGCTGGAGTTGGCATGCAGAAGCAGCAGCCCTTTTAAGAAAGCAATATAGGGGTTGTAAGTGTGAGGCTGGAGCTCAGTCTGCCTACTATACTGATTCCTTCTGGTATTAAAAATTCACTCCTCTAGTCTACAGAACTACATAATATCTGATCTGAATATCCTTAGATCTAATGGATGTCTGTATTTGGAGAGAGAAATGAGGGATATTGCATTAATATATGTATATACACACAGAGGTAATCTTGTTACTGATGGAGTATTGTAATTTGAAGAAATGTAGCAGGTTGTTGTGTGATTTCAGTGCTCAAATATGGCCCTAAAAGGATATATTCCTTTGGAGTTAAGTAAGGTTCCTGAGCAACCTGGGCCTGAGTTAAGAGACCACTTCAGTGCTGGGCTAAGCTGGTCAAGGGGATCTTTGAGCACATGTCTGGCTCCCACTGGACTGCCTTTGGCTCCAGCTGGGGTATCAGACTATCATCGTTATGCCAGTAAACTGTAGTTAACATGATATTTCTTTCTGTTAAAGGAAGTGCCATCACTTCATTTGACTTATTAGAAATAAGTTGGTTAAATCAGCTATTACATCAGGTGAAATGAAAATACCCTATGCCCTCTATTCTGTTAGCAGTGGAGGGTATAAATCAAAAGGGAAAAGTAACACCAATAAAATCTGCAAAGCTGAAGATGATCAGCTATTACTCTGATCCCTGGTCATGGGATCTATGCTCGGTCAGTCCAGAGCTATGCAGTCACTTATGGCAGGAGCATCATCACTCTGGCTCGGGACTGATGGCTTGGCCTGTGGGATGCACTTCTGTCACAGAGTCCTTAGCTGTGGACAGCACTGCTTGGGAAAGTCTGTGGAAGAGGCGTTGGTAGCCAGCCAAACCCTGGTCAGTGCTCATCTGATGTTTATTTTTAGGTCTTTTTTTGTCAGGCAAAAATATGCTTGGGAGTCTAGCGATAGGAAATGGGGACTAAGGAGTCTGAGGGAAAGAATAAAATGTGCTGGCATTACTTCTCTAGTCTTTTTTCTCATCTCCACTTCTGTCCCATTGGCTGTATCTGGCCAGTTCCAGTCTGAGGGGGTACCTGGAACATCAGTGACCAGGTGGCTCACTGTCATGGGACTCCAGCAAAGTTGAGTGCAAGAAAAGTTAAGAAATACCAAGCAGGTATTTGCAATGAGGACATGAAAAATTGCATTTATTGATTACTTTTTACTTTGAATCAACCTTAAAAAGAGCCAGAAAGACTCTTTTCATTATAACATTATTAAGACTTGACTTGGGCAAACTGCCATTATAGCAATTACTGTACTTTGGTGTTCTTAAGGCTGCCTATTAGACAGGGTTAAGAAGTGAAACCATTTGTTATTTCCTCTACTATCCAAATAATATAAATTATATGTCCTGCAATATTCAGTAAGGCTAGACTCTTCGAAGAGATCAAAAGCTCAATTATTCATGCTCTATATTAACATCAATATTCCTTCCTGGAGTAGCCTGGATTTGTCTGTTTTATGAGCACCATAATGAAACCTAAAGAGCATTTTGGAAAAGGCAGGAGGCATAAAATGTGTTCATTTCTACAGGATCAAGGTCCATTGAGATAGGGAGAGAGACTGCACTGAAGCAATGATGGTTTAGCCCTGCAATGGCATTACAGCTTCCCTCTGGCCTGCACTGGTCCTAACACAGTGGGGTGTTGAGCGGGGAGCCTGTGGCTGAAGGTGTACCAAAACACTTTGACTCTTCTACTTAAACACTCCAGACTTTCCATGTTTTCGTGAGTTACCTTTCTTGTCTGAATTTCTCTTTGTTGTATTAAGAAAAAAAAAAAGCTTTGGTTAATCTGATTCTGATCAGCTATGCAAAAAAAACCCAACAACCCTCCCCAAAAAAACCCAACAAAACCACAGAAAAAAATCCCCTTTCTGAAATCTTCTCTTTATGACATGGTTCAGCTTTGATTTTGGCAACTTACTAGAGTAGCAGTGCTCACAATGGTATAGCTAAAGTCCAGCTAGCCCTTCAATCCAAACCTTGACTCCCAAGAGTCTTGTAACTTGCCTGTAAAAGAAGTGAATAGCTGTTGTCCTGTTAAACTGAGGAATTGTCTAAAAAAAAATCATGCCTCTTTCCTCTCCTTTCTACTCAGGCCCTACTCCAACAATCCTCCCAAAATGTAGGCATACTGCAAGCAAGCAAACAGTTGATGCTGGCAGGAGGGATGTACAAGAGGCCACCCTGGTCTTGGAGGATTCTGTCTGGGTTGCCAGCACTCATAATTGCAGCCAGCTATGTCTCATGAGCTGTCATAAGCAAAACAAACTCTCTTAAAACCAGAAAGGATGTTGTTCCCTATCCAGCTCCTAAAAGGCTGCACACTTCACCTGTAAGTCTGGTCAAGTTAATGTGCCAAAAAAAAAGAGGGAGGGGAGAGAGTCAGCTTGCTTCACACTCAGTTGAAATGCCTAAAAAGTCTCATAACTGTTTAAAAATGTTTAGATTTCTATTGGTGTCCCCGGAGGTATATCTGTATGTAATACTGACTACAGCAGGAGGTACAACTCTGGACTTTTGTATCAGTTTTCCATTTGTCAGCTGCTGCTGAGAACACTTTCTTCATATATTTATCTTGAGTCACTGCATTCTGTTATTTGAAAGGGGGATTGATTCTTGCTGTGTTCTTGCCTCTCCTAGTTTCCAGTCAAAATGGAAACTTGCCTGCATATGTCAATGTTTTTGTTGCACTGCTGTTTATCTTGGGCAGCTTTTTCTCCATCTTCAATGTGTTTATTGAAATACAACAGTGAGATAATGTTCCTATGTCTATCCTTATTTGTGCCTTAGCTAATGCTGTTAGGTGCTGATTCCAGGGCCAGCAAATGCCAGGAGTATAAAACAGGAGCAATGAAGCTCTGTGCTGTGTGCAGCTCTACCTCCTTGTGGCTATGGGAAGCCTTGCTTGGAGCAGCATCTCTTCCTGCCTTTGGGAACAGGTGAGGAAGCAGAAGGGACTATATACTGCTGGGAATGCCGCCTGTTTCTGTTGTGCAGAGCTGCCCTGTATGCACTTGAACCTGTTTTGGTGTCACTGATGCTTTTTAGGACAAATTATGGTCAGTGGAAAAACAATCCAAACCCGACTGCAACCTTGACTAGGTTGCAGCCTGGGACTGAGGGTGGTTCCTACCTTTTGGGTCTTTTCCTGGTGTGAGAGCTGAGGGGCTTCTCAAAGGGTTGGAGAAGTCCTGTGAAGAACCCCCAAGTGGGCTTTGACAGCGACTCTTCCAGTGATGTTCCTCAATGTTCTGCATCGTTCATGCTTCCAGCAAAGCTCTTACGTGTCAGAAATGACACTAAAAATTAAATTAAATAATTGGCGCTTGCATATAGGTTTTCCCTAGCTGCACACTTCACCTGTAAGTCTGGTCCAGTTAGATGTGTCAAAAAAGATAAAAGGGGGGGGGGGGGGAGTCAGCTTGCTTCAGGGTTAATTGAAATGCCTAAGAAGTCCCCTAACTCTTTAAAAATGTTTAGATTTCTACTGGTGTCCCTGGAGGTATATCTGTATGTAATACTGACTACAGCAGGAGTTAGAAGTCTGGAGAATCTGTACTTTTGTATCAGTTTTCCATTTGTTAGCTGCTGCTGAGAACACTTTCTTCACATATTTATCTTGAGTCACTGCATTCTGTTATTTGAAAGGGGGATTGATTCTTGCTGTGTTCTTGCAACAATATCCAGTATTATTAGGCTTGAACTTCCCTGCAAGTCTTGGGCTCTGTTCCATTGCTGGTACTAATTGATGTCAGTTTTCATTTTGCGAATCCCTGGCTGTTCGGATGTGTTTGTATATACACAAATGTACAGAATGCCTGTCTAAAGCATCATGTCACTTGTGTCTGTGGGAAGCTCTGGGATCTCTTGTGAAGCATCTTAATTAGTTTTGCTATTCATGTTGACATCCGAAAATCCAGGCTTGAGTTATATATTAGACTTCTTTCCCCCTTGTTTGTCAAAACAGACAACTTCTTCAGAGCAGAACATAATGCAAACGCTAATTAAAACTGACGAGTCAAATTGATGTTACCTATTTATATTGAAAGAAAATAACTGACTAAGAAAAATCCATTCTGCCCTTGATGAAGCTGACTGAAACTTGAGAAATGAAATTTTTGGGCACAGAGTGAAAACCCCTGTTCTGTTCTTCCTGTTTCCTGAGGCAGGAAGCAGTCATACTGTCACCTCAGAGAGCAGAGCCCTTGCTCATGGAGGAAGGACAGCAATCCTACCCTGCTAGCTTGCGCTCAAAGCTGCTGTGCTGCACTTGGCAAGAGATGGCTTGGAGGTGTCTGCTGACAGACAATCTTTGGCCAGATGTAATCCCACAGCCTGATCTCTCCAGATTGCGCACGTAGGTGTTGAGACAATCATCAGCTCAGTCTCCCCAAGGTGCTCTAGGGATTGCTGAGAAGGAGCTCCTTGGTTTTAGCATCATGGTTTATCACCTACATGAGCGTTGCCTGTGCCAGCACAGGCAGATCAGTGAAATGAACCTCTTTCAGTTGTTTGGCAAGGCAATAAAACAGGCACTGCCCACAGAGTTCTGGCTGTTGTCATAGCTGACAGAAGCGTGGGAGCCCTCTTTGTGTAGCAGGGAGTTTGGCTGGCTGATAATTACTTCTCTCCCCCACTCCCTGAGAGGCAGAAGGTGGTGCAGGCACCTAATTATCACAAAAACTCAAGGAGTTTTTCAGTTTGGATCTGGTTTTCTTCCATCGGGTTGCTGCATCATTTGCAATGCAACCTGGTATTGTGAGGATGGTGTACTCAGGCTGAATGGCCCAAAAAGGAGTAAATGCCTACACTGGTGAGGTGTGTTTACCTGATGGCAAGACATGTAGATGCTAAGAAGAAAATTTCCTTTGTGGATAGACATCTTGTGTCCAGTGCAACCCTAGCAAACCCTATCTTTATAAATATGAAGACATACACTAATCATCTTTTAAAAGAACATTTGTGGTATGATTATTAGTGCTTCCTATTCCCTTTTGGTCTGCACTGCCAAGGCTAACTACTATTTATATATTTCTTTTTTTCCATGTTTTGAAGACTCTTCCACTGCTCTCCAAAAGCCTGGTCCTTTCTCATGGCCATCACTCTTTAAGCCACCCCTGAGACTCATCACTTGTCAGCCTCAATGCCCACCTAATTGCTGAGTGCTGGAACAGTCCCTTGGTCACTTTTTATCTTACTCTATTCCCTGTCCTGTTTGCCTGGGAAGTAAAGGCTGCTAGGAAAGAAAGCCATTGCCTTTTACTTCCTCCAAATCAAACCTTGTCTTAGTGGCGTGATGGAGTATTACTCAGGAAAAACTCTTTGCTCTTCTTTGGCTTTTGGGTTTTTCAGCTTTAAAAAAAAAATTCAATAAATCCTTTTCTTCCTGAACCCTATTAGCTCGTTGTGGTGGCTGAAATGGGTAGATTCAGACAAATATCTCAGTAAGTCTTTAAAAAGAATTCATACTTGCTGGGTACAAGCAAAGCACTTGTAAACAAGCCTTTCAGAGCACAAAACACTTGAGAGAAGCTCCATGGCACTCCAGGGAAGCAGACTGGTGTAATCCATCTCAATGGATGAGACTCAGAGGGCATTACTGTGGCAATCTGCTGAAGGCAAATAATTGCTCCCATTTGTTTTGGTGTCTGGGCTTCTGTGGTGTGAACAGAATATCTGCTTTTTACAAATGAGGATTGGAGGCCAGATGCAAGGCTGGGCTGCTGCCAGTTGCAGGTCCTAAAGCTTAGGTCTGGAACAGTGAAATGCGCTAGAGTGAGGCGTGTGGAATATCAGATGTCTCAAAAGGCAAAGTGGTGATGAGAAAGCTGACTAAAGTGAGATCATGGAAGGCACAGGGGATGCTGCAATCTGCAGTCTTCTCTCTCTGGAAGTCAACATCCCGCTCTGGATTTGCAGAAGGAACCCTTCACCTGGGACATGAGCCTGTCTGTTAGTGCAGCAGGCACCATAGCAGCCACCCAGAGCAGATCTAGGCTGTGTTGGTGTGTCACTGCTGTTTCCACCACCTAAACTACCTGTGTGGGACACTTGCAGTGCTGTGGAAAAGCAGAACTGAAGTATTGAAGTCAGCCAGCATGAGTCCATATCTTGCCTCTTGAGATGCAGCAGTGAAATTCAGAAAGAGGTGGCTAGGTGCTTAATAGCACATTCCTTAGAGCATAACCATGATGCTATGATTGAGCCTCATGGGGTAAGACACTTCAGCAAGAGGCACTGGGGAGCAGGAGGAAGAGCAAATGGCTCTGAGCTCTGGAACATGCATTAGCAGACCAATGGCTCTGTAAGGACCTTCACAATGGCCTATATTAGTAAGAAACTGCTCCAGCAGCCCTAGGAGATTAGATTGAAGACAGAGCTGAGGAGAAAAAATCCTACTGAAAATGTAGTCTTTGTAACCCTTAGGGAGACGATTCAATCACCTGTTTCTAGGGAATCACAGTAGTACAACAAATATATTAGACTTTGTGCTCTGATCACCAGGAGATTGGTGAAATCACCCATAATTATTGGTAAGGACCTGATCCTTACTTAGGGGAAAACCTTTTCCTGGTGACAGTGCTTGCTGCTTTACATCTTTGAAATGGGTGGGTGCAGAGCTGAGTGAGTTATCTGGGCAATTCCAACTTTGCATCCATATTTTTCTATTTTCAGCAATGGGGAAATAAAAGCTTTTCACATTTTGGCAGCAGTTGTGTTGATGTGAAGCCTGCACCACTATAACAACAGTTAATATCACATTAAAACCAACTGGCAAGAAACCTGTTTTGAGGGAGTGAAATGTCAAGTGAAAGTTATTGTTATAAAAATTGTCCTTTCAGTATCATCTGGGTTGGGGCTGGGGTAGGGGGCACAGTAGGGGCTGGTTTCCCACATGTGGCACAAGGTTGGTCTCTGTCTGGCCTGAGTGGAGCTGCTGGTAAGGACAGTCAGTGGGGTTGTTGGAGGGAAATGCTGTTGTGTCAGAAGCTGAGCGTGCTGGCGTCGGGCTGCTGCAGGGTTTGGCTGGTTTTCCCACAGGCTGCTTGTCCCTGCTGTCTGCCTCCAGCCCAACAGTAACCTGTCAGAGGCTGAAGGCTTCTGCACCAGAACCATAGTGATGGAGAATCTGGATGTTAATGACAGTGATGGCTTGTCAGCTGCAGGTTGCTGTGAGTATGCAGCCCTTTGTAGGGTTGCAGCGCATTGCTGGGTAATACCTAAATAACAATGCTCAGCAGCAAGAAGGCAGCTTTCATGCAAAGAGGGCTTCATAGCTGAGGGCAGCATAGGCTGCCATGGGGACCAGATGCCTTCTAGACCTCTGAGTGCTGGAGCTAGTATCTGGGCTTGGTGGAACCACTGTTTTGTGCTGAAACTTTTTTTTTTTCCTGTCTCTTGCCCCATTGTGGCAGTGCAATCCAGTTGTCAAGTTGTGCCAGGCTGCAGACGGATATATCTGGAGCTGCACTTGCTGACTGCTTTATTCTGAATGAGTACTGGCAAGCATCCCGTGGTCTGTAACACGGCCAGCTAACAGCATGCTCAATGTATATCTTAGCTTGCTAGTTTAAGCAGCCTCAGTAAAAGTAACCGGAAGAGGGTCCGAAGAAGCACATAGGAGAAACTGTTCTTTTCCCAAGGAATTACACATAGTAGCGTTATTTCTTGGCTCAATTCACTGATTAAGAAATTCTAAATTATTGTCATTCATGAAAACTGCATGCAATTCCTGAAGATCTGTTTTTCTGCTGAGAGGAGCTCAGGCCACCTACTACCAGCTCTTGTTTTGCCAAAGTAGTACCGGCACCTTGGTTAAGCCCCTACTTCATGTCTGGATGAAGCAGGGAATCCATCTGCCAGATGCAGAAACGATCTGTTCTAACATCTGTCCCACATGCCACTCACACAAAGCAGATGGGAATAGCATAGCTTATTTAACTGCATTGGGTGAAGTGCAGCTAAATTGCCAAAATACATGCCCAGTCTTGCACTCCCTGTGGTCTTCAAGGTTAATGTTTTCTGATGGTGTTGAATTTGATTGCTAAAGGTAGCAAAGACTGACAGATTATTAAAACAGACAATGTTGCAGGTTTAGGTAATTTGCAAGTAATCCTGGAGATTTGAGGCTAGTGAAATGCTGCTGTTATAAATCATCGTTTTATAAACAGCTTTGCACATGTAACACTGCTAATAGCCAAGATACTGAAAAGTTTGTGTAGTGATGTCTTCTAGAGGTGGGTGTGGGTAGTTGTAATTCGAGTTGGATGCTGTTACTTTCTAACTACTGTTCAATTACAAGTTTTCTGATCTCTTAACACTGGCTACTGCTCTTCTCTCTCCAGCGTTTCTCCTGGCAGGTATCTCCAGCTTTCATCCTGTGACAGCTCAAATCATGTTCAAAGTAGCATATTGTTAGTAGTAACACCAGGGTTATGGCTTTCTGAAGGCAGCTATTGGAAGTTCAAAACTAGAAAACAGATGAGCAATTTTTGAACCTAAAATCTACTGTTGGTTTAGATTATGGCTTTACTGCTGATAATCTCTCACAAATGTCAGGTGAGGAGTCCCTGAGGATAGGGGTTTTTTTCCTTTAGGTGAAGGAAGGGACAGAATTGTCTGGAAATGGAGAGCTTAAACCTTTAAGGCCAGTTCATACATAGGTTTTTGAAGTGAGAGACATTTAAGATCTTTTTTTTCCTCATCTCTGCAAGTGCTACACAAGTGAAATCCCATTTTTCTATGTTAGACTGATAAAGCTTCTTTCGAAACCAATGTTGGGAGCTGCTTGAGTCCCTTAATACTACAGCAGAAGCTGTTGTAGTCTAAGAAACAGTAATTCTCTCCTGAGCTGCTCAGCACCCGGGTGCTCCTTCCACATGGCCCTCTGGCCAGTCGAGCAATCCTAACAGCTTGACCTCAGCTCTGTTTTTAAAGATGCTGGATCAAGATCAAGGGTGGGTTTTGTTTTGTCCTCTGAATGACTGAATTACGTCAATGGCTTGGGTTTAGTTGAAAACTTAGGAAGGAAATGGAGCAGTAGCAAGGGGAAGGCAGTTGAAAAATAAAGATTTGGCTGGGGGTCAGTGAGATGTGGAAATAGTCAACACAATATTTTTGAGAAATGCCACTAATGCTAGAATGCTGTGTCTAAATGAAAGCTACATTGACCCGTCATACTTAACCCCTGAATCACTCAGTAAAGGAGGACACTTTGTGCTTGCCTGCCTGCTGCAGTTCATGGACAGTTGATCTAGAAGTGGTGGTTTAAAGGCTGCCTTGTGCTCAAGTTGGGCTCAGCAGGGAAGGATCATGCCCTAGTGATACAAAAATGAAGTTAGTGTAAATCAACAGGGATATATTTTGTTGTTCATTATTTTTTTTTTATCCCTTAGTCCTTCTACAAGGAATTTAAACCATCAGGAATTGGCTGGGTTTCTTAAAGAAATTTTCAGCACGGACAGATATTTCTGTTGTGGGGGAGAGGATATTTCAGCCAGCTCTGCATTTGAATGTCTCAAACATGCAATACCTTTCTTGTTTGCAGGAATTTTGAGGGTCTCCTTCTACAGAGTGCACACTATCTTTGTGGTAGGGTGTGTATAGACTGAACCCTTTTCTGCTCCTGTTACTGTTATAACTTTTGTAATGTGAATGCCTTGCAGGGTACATCCATTGCATATTTCTGCATCCTGGGGCTGCATGCCAGACACAGGCTTGAATTAGTTTATTTGAAGAAAGCAGTGTAAATGTTCAGGCTCCTCCTTCACAGCCCCAGAGGAAAGAGGAGAACAACTTGCACAAGATCACCCACAAGCTATTGAGGGCTTTGACCTGATCCATATAGTGGGATTGCATTTCAGGTGTCTGAGCTAATCAAGTCTGGCTCAGGAAATCTGTATAAAGATTTTTCCCCAGATACTTCTGAACAAGGTGTGGGCTTCTTGGCTTGAGATATCCCTGAGCAGTTTTTGATGCAGTGTGGAGCATGACTTGGTCCATGAGTGGAAGAAGTTTTTTCTCCCTTTTTCCCCCCCTTCAGTGATACCTATGCTTTTGATTTGTAAGGTTTAATCCTAAGGATTAAAGATTTGGCCATGGGAACAAATTAAAATGTGTGGATGGAAGAGTAAAGGAAATCCTCTGGGCCTGACACTTGGGCAATATACAAGGGTTGTTTTCTGAAGTGTACAGGCTGTCTTGTTTTGAGACCCATTAAATAAGATCCTTGTGTTCTACTGAAATGCAGTTAAGGGTCAGACTTGGTAGGAACTAGTTAGCTGGGTTAATGGGGGTTAATCATCTTTTTTTAATCATGATTCAAATTTTTAGACAAACTCTGCAAATTCCCTGCAGCTACTCCAAGGGTTGGAAGCTCTGAGTAATTTTTTCCTTGAAAATTATCAAAGAAATAACAATAAAAACTTGATTACATTTTCTCCCATTTGGCTCTACTTGATCTTTCCCTGGGCTCAACCAGAGACCTGCAGTGGTGCAGATAGATTAGTGGTGATCGATCTAATTTTGTGGTTGGTACATCTTCAGTGAACTCAAATGGACTATAGTTAATTCAGTTTTCAACCATGCTTGTGTCATGAGGGCAAGTTAAAATTTGCTTTGTATCCCTCCTGCCAGATGGCCTTACAGCTAAAAGCATCTGAGTGGGAGGAAGGAGATGTGACATTAGCATGTAGCTTTGCTGTAGCGGCTATCTCATCCTGGCATGGCTGTGAAGGATTCTCCCCAACACAGTGAGTTAAAAGCCTATTCTTTCTACATTTCTTTTGGAGTAAGAGGAGAACACACAGTTACAGTAGCTCAGCTTGTGTGGAGTAACTCAACTCTGGACCAAAGCTCAGAGCTGAAGTAGCACAACCACAAAGCAGCTGGTGGTCTCCCTCAAAAGACAGCATCCTTGTTGGAGTTGTACTTAGCAGTAAAGGAGGGCAAGGAATGTGTCTATGTCTACCCAGTCCCGTGGGCACAGCCGCGGTGGCTGCGCAGTGCTCCTGTGCTGTAACCTAGAGAGGTGTCCCTTTACTGGCTGAGGTTCCCAGCATTAATTGCCCGCAGCACATTGGGATTGTGGTGTGGGAAAAAAATGGTCCTTAACCTAAAACACTGTTTCACTGAAGGAAGCTGTTTTAAGAGCACAAACTCACATAACTCTCTGCATTGTAGAAGTGAACATTTCTCAATTTTTATAGGTGCCTGCACCTTAGGGAAATGGCCGTTAACCCTCAGATAAATCTAGGGTTAATGTCTGATCAGGATGTTAGAGAGTTCTGTGCCTCACGGATTGCACAGTTAACCATGCAAAACTAATTAAAACGCAAATAGCAATGAAGGCTGTACAGGTGAGAAATTCTGATGTGTGCCACTAGTAAGTGGACATATGAAGGTTTTCTTGCTTTTCTTTCCTCTTTGCCTTTCTTTACTTTCTGTATTTTCAAGGGTAATCAACCAGAAATGAGGTATTGAAAGGATTTTTTTTAGCTTTTCCTGTGCGGGTCCCTGGAATTGGTTCACAGCACTGCAGCTGACAGATTAAGTCTCTAGAATGTATAAACTACACTTAAAAAAATTATCTTCCCTGAGGAAAGGAGGCTAATTCAGATTCTTTGAGTTTTAAGACTCAACTGAATGCACCAGCCCAGGTGTATTCATTATTTTTTAAAAACCCTTTTAATCTTCAGAAGGCAGCGTGTTCAGTAATTGCTGTTTGATGCGAAAATATTCCTACTTCTCCCTCATTAGAGCTTACCTTTCCCATTTGCAAAAACCCAGGGCTCTAAACCCAGCTCTCACTTGAATGTGTTATTTGTGGAACAAATGGAAGGGCTGAGTGGAAAGGACTGGCCCAGGGCAGGCTCTTGCCTTGGCGGGCAAATGCAGGCACGAGGTGGAGTGTGGTGCCCAGGCACAATGGCACCTGGAGGGTGCGCGGGGGCTCAGGGAAGGGCAAAAATGAGGAAAAGCAGCAAAATTACTGCAATCAGCTGAAATCAAGCGGGATAGCAGGAGGATGCTCAGGCATCTTCTCTGTGTGTTTGGTGGTTTGGGCTACAAGTCCTTTCCCCTTACAACTGCTGGGCTGTTTTATGGATGATTTAACTCAATGGAGTGAGGGCTCTCCTGGAGACTTCCATGAAGGTCAGCTCTGAAGCCAGCTCTTCCTGAGGCCTTGCAAAACTTGGTCTTCACATCTGGCTGTCCAAAACTGCTAGATGGGGATGAGAACTATATAAGGCTGTTCCCCTTGTTTAGCAAGCCCCTGTCAAGGGCCTGGATGGGTAAATTGCTCCCACGCCTTTATAAAGGTGTTGAAATGGTGTGGGGCTTGTCTCCATTTGGGTTGGAGACAGTGTCTGCCTGCCTGCACCCCACAAGTAGCGTGGAAAGGATAGTCTGCTTTTAATACTGAAAATGGAATGTTATTGGAATAAAAAGTTATCGTGGAAGTTACTTTTCCTCACTGTGGCTTCATACATTCTTCTGCTGTGTGACTCAAGTGAGTCACAGGAGATTCCCATGTAGCTGAAGTGGGAGAGCCTATGTGATGCCATCTGATTTTTTTTTTAAAAACGTTTTTCTCCTGCTGGTTTCCAGCAAGCAAAATGAAGGGTTTGTTTTGACGTAGGAAAGATGTGTCAGGCACAGGCAGGGGAGCTTGTTTGCCCTCTAACATTTCTCACTGCATAGCAAATGCCATCTTTTCCTGGGAGATGGTTCATGCCATCTGGTTTTTCATGAGAATCACTTGAGCTCTGTAGAATTGCCTTGAGCAGTTTCCATTTGGAAGGAAGCTTGATCAGGCAGGAGAAATGTGGGTTTCTGAACTTCTTTAGAGTGTAATTATATTCAGGACCAACTGAGCCTAGTCCAGTAGCAGTGCTTAATTTTTGTGCTAAAAGCCAGCCAAAACCCTTATTCTGTTGTACAACAAAGCATGTTAACAATGAGAAACAACAAAAGATTTGATCTTGGTTTCTCCTTTGAGATGACTGCTTGCATAAAAAAACCCCAACAACTATTGATGCCAGAGTATTGCATAACTCCCGGTTACCCTAGTCCATTTGAGTTCTTTAGGTAGTTTATTGCAATTTATGGTAGACTTGGTGTAAAGCGGGCCTGCTTTGCTCTAGCTCACACAGATGAAATTGCAGCAATCCACTTTTCCAGGCCTTCCAGACCCCCATCTTTTAGGGAGAGACTGGCCTTGCCTGCCCATCCTTTCTGGCTTGAAAAGCATTGTGTATGTAGGAAAGCATATGCTTTTCTCCAGGCTCTGAGTGCTGGTGGAGGATGGCTGTGCTTCCAGGCAAGGCTGTGGTGCTTGTCCAAAAGCATCCCCATGGATAATCTGGGTGAAGGCCTTGATAGAGCCTATGCTATGTTTCTGAGGTATTCTACTATCTTTCCCAAAGTAACTGTTGAAACAGTTGGTAATGGCACACTGTCTACATGTGGATTTTCCTCAAGCCCCTAGACAACATTTTGATTTAGGGTGTTTTGTACATAAGGTGAATATTAAGAACAACCTGATAGAATCCATGGGTTATGAAGAAATACATAATACAGCAATTATTCTGCCATTATAGGGGTTCAGAGCCACATAATAAAGAAGCTTAGAATTGTGCAACCATGAATTCTGTTAATCCACAATCAGTATTTTAAATACTTAAATATAAAAGTCTACCATATTATTCATATTAATTGTATCCTATATGTTATGATTTGGTGCTCTTGTATCTTCCTTCTCAGCAGCAAGTCACTACATTTTAAAGGGAATAATAAAATGCCCTTTTTCATAAATAACTGGATTGTTTCATAAGACTATCAGTAGTGACTTGTTTTATTGCTAACTTTACTGAAAGTCACTGTTTCAAGTAGTGGCATGAATCACAGCAGCACAAGAACAAAGTGTGCTGAGGATGGGAAAAAATCATGACATGTAAAATATTTATTGGAATTAATTTATTGACACTATCATCCCTCAATGAAATAAAAATTAGATGTCTAAATAAAAAATAAAGGAGGCATGCAAGTGAATGAACCCTTAATCTTGTATGTAGATACTCATTAGTTATACAGCTGAAACTGCCTGGGAAGTTTAACAAAGACAGTTTATAGTGATGAACTTTTTATTAAAGTCTCAGCCTTTGATGAGATTTTCCTTGTGAATAGTAACTGAATGAGAATTTACCACCTGAAATAGATCTTCCACCTGAAAAATCACCTGTGTGAAAAGCATTCAGGAGATTCTCTATGTTGAGAAGGCTTCTTCCAGACTCTTGTTTCTACATACAACCTTCCTGAATGGTTGATTCATGGAAATGGCGTCAACTCCAATGTCAACCTTTCTTCTCTTTGAATCTCACTCTTGTTCAGTGCCCAAGGCCCTGGGCAGGGCTTGTCACCCTGGATGGGCTGTGTGCTTTCTTGGGCTTCTTTCATGGTCATGATGAAAAGTAGACCATGGGATCTGAGCATGACCCCACTTTCTTTCTCCAGCCCTCAACTTGGAGACCTGACTGGTCTGGTAGGGATTTTCCCATGGAACAGTACTAGCATGTGCTTCTGGATGGGTGTTGTACCCAGCTCAGTCATCTGCTCTCCCCAGTAAGCGTGAACTCTTCAGTTAATGGCTGAAGTGAACTCAGCTGTCTTCCTATGTGTATCTCCTCAGGGTTTGCAAATTACCTTTCTCTGATGGTTTCCAACATGTTGTACCACATCCAGGCTGACATTTTGATTATGTATTATTCACATTGTTGAAGAAATTAACATTTGAAACAGTTGAAGCTTTTCAGGATATTTTTCCCCAAATAATAATTTTGTCTTTTGAGTGCCAGCCAGACTCTCCATATGGCTAAAATGTACTAGAACAGAAAGACAATTAGCATGGCTTAATAAACTTCATGCATGGTTTGCTATTGCAATATCAGAAAGAAAACAAATATAGCCACTAGGTCTCCTTGGAATAACTTGGTTAAATTACTGTTGTTTGAAATTAGGGTTTTTTTTATGGCTTAGGGCTGATACAATTTGCATTGTGATAGGTAAAGCACCCTTCCATATGTTTAATGACTTTGGATTCGACACAGGCCTGCTTGGGTCCTGCATAAATCTTTCTCCCTGGTGAGGTGGGAAAGGCAATAAATTGGGTTTTGGTATGGAGCCGAAAGCAATGGATCTGGAGGACACTGGGGCTATATTCCAGACTGTATTGTGCAGCACAAGTTTAGTTGATAGCTTTTTAGCCTGCTTGCAGACTTTGCCTGTTTTCTTTTCTTGGTTAAATCCTATTTTTTGAGACCCAGTCATAGCTGGCTACACAAACCAACTTTAACAGTGTACTTCACCAAATTTTGCAATGTCCATAGGCATGTTTGTGCTGACGCATTTGATCTGTCAGCAGAGGATACTGCTGAGCATGCTGATAATTGCTTCTGGTTTAGCATTTGAGTTTGGTATGTGTGGCTTTGAGGGGAGGGGGAAAAACCCCTAATCCCAAGGTGTCTGAATCGTGTGACTTAAATGAGCTTTGCACAGTGAAGTGTGACACTTAATGCTTGTGGAAGTTTTGTGTTTTGGTTTGGGGCACACATGATTAAATTGGACGTGTACACGCATGGGATTTTCATGGCTCAGGGTATCAAGCTGCATCATGACCATGGAGGTACTGTGAGACTCAGTGATAAACTCTGCTCTTGGGACACCAGTGATTCCCCAGGGCATGTCCATGGTGACAGGGTTCAGATCACTCTCTGGTAGGAAAACCTGCTCTGCCCACTACAGTTGGCTTCTTGGACGATGCGTGTGGGGTTACACAGAAGGAGCTTCTAGTGGGGAGTCCCACTGTAGACCTGCTTGTGCTGGATCCGGCACTCCCAAACCATTGTTTAGCATTTGGCAGTGAAGGAGGCTGAGCCTGGTTTGTTTTCCCACAAACAATGGCAAATTGGTCAGTTCCTGAGCTGTCACACTGAGCCCAGCCAAAAGCAGCACTAGGAAATGTCCAGAAATTCTTGTTTGTAATCTGGTGGTCCAAGGGAGGTTACAACACTGCCTTGTTTAACATCTCTATTGCCCTGTGCAGATGTCTCCTTGTTACTGCTGGAGCCCATCTTGCAAGTTTTCATGAATGGCGGTGCCTATGAAAAGGTTTTTTGGGTTTTTTTGTTGTTGTTTTTACAGGGCACTGGTTTGGAAACACTTGATGTTTCTATTAACTTGTCAGGGGTTATGGGCAGAATGGTTTGCACGGCTATTCTATAGCCTGATCTGAATCTCTGGATTCTGAGCACATCCATCCTAAAGCCTTGTGAGCACATGAGTTCAGATTACCAATGTGCATAGGATGAATGTTTCTATTACCCCATGATCATCACCATTTTAATCCTCCATAGCAGACTCACTGTGGCTATAATTAGTATTGGTTGTACAAGATGGCAGGAGTATATTAGGAAGGTGTTACACGAGGGTGGCAGGCTGTCAATCCCTTGCCCGAGTCTCTTGCACTATTGCTGCTGGCAGTCTGTAGGTGCAGTATTTGTGTTTAGGGGAAAAACAAGGAAAAAAGGGTAAATGCTGCTAGAAAGCAGTCTTTGGGAATACCATTTCCTAGCACTCTGGGCTTGGAAGTTCACAGTTCAGCCCTGGGAGGATGTGAGCCTCTGGGCTGCCACCCATGCCATGGGCTTAAAAGTATTTTTCTCTTGATTTCTGTTCTCTAAAGAAAAGTACTCTAGGCAGGACAAAAACCTCAGTGAATACCATAAGTATGTCCAAGATTTCTTATCTTGCCCTCGCAGATGCCTCTCCCAGGCTGGTTTTCATGGCTGGGAGATCCGCACCTTTTCCATGCTGAGCCTGCTTACATCCCTTACCCTGCGAGATGTCTGTTTTTCCCTTCAATGTATTCCATTGTTTTATGCTGGATTTGGTGGATCCATCCCTGCTGCCAGTGTTGACGAAGAAGTAACATCAGCAAAATATTTTTTCTTACTATAAACAGTAGAAAGTGGGCACACGAGGTCTGCAGTGTGTGTGTTTAACTGCCTGCACTTTTGCAGCTCACTCTTTTGGAAATACTCCTTTGGCACCAAAAAAGTGTGCGCGCTACGTGGACAAACCTGAAGAGAGAATACGGAGCTTGCAACTCTTTTGCTGGGGCCTCAGCCTTGGGGAGTCCTTTGGGGATGTCAGTGGGGTGGGGGGAAAAACCATCTGGCTTCATGCGAAAGCAAAGAGGGAGCGGTGGGATTGATGGTTCTCTGGAGCCTAACCTGAAGTCTAAGAATTGCCGGCTGCCAGCTCTGGCTACTTCCCGCCCCGGCTTCTGGCCAGGAGAGCTGGTAGGGAGCAATATGGGGGCAGTGCCATGCTCCTGGTGGAAGGCCCCCGCAATCCCAATTATCCCAGGAGCGGTGGGATTGATGGTTTGCCGGAGCCTAACCTGAAATGTAAGAATTGCCAGCTGCCGGCTCCGGCTACTTCCCCCCCGGCAAGCCATGAAGCTGCTCAACCGCAAGTAGCCAGGATGAATAGCATGCCTGAACACAGCACATAAATAATTGTATGGTAAGCTTAGTGCTCCCATGCCAGTGTGTATAAATATTCATATTTATATGAATAAATATAATTCTGTCATTATGTGCAAGTGCTTCATCTTTTAAACTTTTACTCCTGCCAAAAGTTCTCACTAATCGAGGCATACTCATTGAAGGCAATCAGATGATTGACATGACGCAAGGGCTGTGAGAGCTCTTCTAACAGCCTGATTTATAGCAGTATTTCATTTGTAATTTCTGCTTAACGAGAGGGGGGGGGAAATCCCAAACATAAACTGCCTCAGCCGTTTTTGAGACTTTCCCACTGTAGGGCTCTTACTTTACAAGGTCTGAATGAAACCACAGAGCTTTTCCCCAGCTGCTAATTGTCTGTGTCTGCTTATTATTATCAGTGATATTAGTGAGGTAATTGTCAGGGACTGAATTAGTTCCTGTCTCCTGAGCTGCTGCTTTCCAGAGTCTCAGGCCAGACTTCTGGCATGGATCACAGGTCCACAGGAGTGGCTCCCCTGTTATGTGTTATTGCAGCTGTTAGTGCAGGGCAAAATAGCTAGAAAGGTGATGGGAGAGCAAATTATACTCCAAATTTGGATATGTCTGGAGCATTTAGATGCTCAAGGATACTAAAGTTTTTACCACTGAGGTTTTAGTATGATTGTATGGGACCCAGCCAGTTCCTCACTGTTAGATCTGAGCAGCTGAGGGGCAAAATAAAGATCTGGGGAAGAAGCACTTTCTTTCCTCTTTATCAGTATTGCTGCCTTGGCCCATGTCAGCTAGTGTGCCCCAGCTCTGTGATGAGGTGATCATGGTTTTGGCTTTCCTGGGGCCCTCAAGGGCCTCAAAAGGGTTGGTTGATCTTGACAATCCAGAAAGGGTTATTGTGTTTTAACCTCAGCTAGCAATAAAGTACCATGCAACTGCTTGCACACCTTGTCTGTCTGTTTCCCCCCTCCCCACCTCCATCAGTGGAGAATCACTTGGAGTAGATCACACAGGAATGAGTCCAGGTGGCTTTCAAAAGTCTCCAGGGAAGGAGACTCCACCACCTCTCTGGGCAGCCTGTTCAGGGCTCTGTCACCCTCACAGGGAGGAAGGGTTTCCTCATGGTCAGGTTTGAACTTTCTGTGTTCCAGTTTATGGCCATTGCCCTGAGTCCTGTCACTGGACACCACTGAGAAGAGCCTGGCCTCATCCTCCTGACACCCACCCTTTAGATACTGATAAGCATTGATAAGATCCCCCCCTCAGCCTCCTCTTCTCCAGCTAAACAGACCCAGCTCCCAGCCTTTCCTCATATGGAAGGTGCTACCCACTTACGTACTGCACATGATGAAGCCTTTTGTCCTCTCTTTGTAGTGCCTTCACCCAGTCAATGTGGGACTTTGAGGAAGCACCTGGTGTCTGGGACGGTTGGGCCAGGTTATATGGTGACTCTGCTGGGATCCACAGGCAGGATATGGCCTGGCCAGGGCACCAGGCTGTCAGCCCTTCTTGGAGGGCTAGGAGAGGGCAGGGAGGATGGCAAATGCTATCTAGAGGAGGAACAGCCAAGCTTACAGAGCAAGTGAGAGAAGCAGTTCCTGGTTTTCTCTCCTTGCACCCAGTCTGACAAGGTGAGAAATGCAGAGGTAGAGCACAAGTGCACTTAACAACAGAAAAAAATCTCACTTTTATATTTCTAGCAGATTGTAATTATCTGTAATCCTTAAATGTGCATTTAGTGAAACTGCATGTGAAACTTTGTTATTTGTTACTGGGTGAGCAGGGCAGACAGCCTTTACACTGCAGCTTTATGTTTTGGTGCATTTTCTTCTTTTGGAAAACAGCAAAATGTGCTGGACTGTAAAATGGGTTATTTGCTTGCGAAGTGTCTTTTTGCTATTAAAACAGATTCCAATCATGAATACAATCTCCCACTGCTATTGACAAGCTTGTTTTGTTTGCATTTCCATATTCTTTCACACATTCTCTTTGACAAAACCCAAGCTCGCTAAAACTTTGAAATTGCAGAGCTTGATGGTGTCTACAGCTTCTGCTCAGTTAAGAGCTGCAGAGAGAGAGTTTGCATGTTCCAGCAAGTGGCTTCTCCTGGTGTGGCTGTTGGATCCTGAGGCTGTGGACGATCCTGTCCCCCAGATCCATCCATGCCTAGTGAGGGGGCAAGGACCAGATTTTTGGGCTCCTGTGGAGGATTTCTGTGTCCTGCTGGCATCAGTTCTTGAGTAGACATCTGCTTGCAGTCCTGGGTATGGCATTTTGACCAGGACTTTGTCCAGCCGTATTCCAAATTACAGCATCAGAGCATGAGCAGGTGATACTGCCCATTGGCTGAGATGTAGCAGCTGACCATCTGTGTGCTCCTAGCTGACTGCAAATACCCTCTCTTGAGTTTGTATAAACCTTGAGTTGCAAAGGCACTGCAATAAATACAGGCTGATACCAGAGAAGAGGGAACATATCTTTCCCATATGGCTTTCACAGTCACACGCCTCATCTGTACTGTTTCTATGCCTTCTCATGCTTAAATACTGGTGTTGGGTGTAGAAGAGTGTGGATCAATGTGAACACAAATGCTGGTGCCAATTAAAATCTTCCATTGGAGAGAAAGTGTTGGCGGTTTTCCCAAAAGTATCCTTCTCTGTTTTCATGGTTCTGTAGGGCTGCTAATTTCCCCATGATGAGTCATTGAAAGCATTTGTAGAGCTAAGACAGGGATTTCATGCCCTAAATATAGCCTCATGTCAGCCCACATAGAGCAACCACAGGAGCTGGTTGCTGAGCTAGTAAATACAACTCAGAGCTGGTCCCAGCTCCTCCTCAGTGATGGGGATTGCAGAGAGGGAAATGGGGAGTTACAGATCAGGAAGCATCGGCACGTGTAGGCTGGGACCACAAGACCTGAGATCACAACATGGTGAGAGAAATCACAAGTGCAGATGAATGTGGGCTGAAAAAGAGAAGAATGGCTCTGGGATGAAATGGGTGGAGAAGGGTGCTGCTTCACACCTGCTTTTGCAAAGCAGCTGTGACAGTGCTGGGTGTTAGTTCAGTTCTGTTGACCTCTTGGGATGTTCCAGGTGTTTTTATGGCTTCTTTCTAGACTGCTGAATCTCCTGACCTGGCTTTGGGGCTGTTGTGCTTTCTTCCACCTCTGCTGTGAAGTCATCCCTTAGGAGGGGTGTGGGAGTTGCTGGGTCCCTCTGTGCCTCCTCAACAGGGTCACCTTACAGAGTCACCTGGACTGGATGCAGGGAAACCCAGCGTGCTTACAGTGGTTCTGGTGGGGATGCAGTCAGGCAGCTGGGAGCTGCAGGCAGGGCAGCGCCAAACCCTTCCTGCTGCTGCCAAGTTCCTGGGTTTAGAAAGCAGGTACAGCCTGTGCCAGTGGCCTGGGCTTTGTACTGCTTGGATGGGTGCTGGGCTGCTTCCCTGAGCATCTCCGTTGCCTCCCAAATGTGATTCTGGTTAAAGATATTAATAACTGTGGGGGAAGGTTTACAAAAAATCAAAACCAACCTCCACCTGTAAAATGTGAATTTAAGGTCCCTCTTGCACAGTGGCTGAACATGGGATGCTCTCTCCTTGATTGATATGCAAATTCTGCTTGGCTAATTGGCTTTCTCAGCTGTCTCCAAAAAGTCCACGTATAATTTATAAAGGACTGCATACGTCTGCCCTGAGAACATAACAGCTAATAACATTGAATATTCATTAATTCCACCAGCTAATAGGAAGATAAGACCATAAGTAGTTTTGACACATTGGAGTGAACCACCACAATCTGTGGTTTGTTTGGTGGTTTTTGGTTTGTGGGTTTTTTTGTGTGGTTTTTTGTTTGTTTGTTTTTTAATTTAACTCACATATTCTATGGCACTTTGGGTCTTCACAAAACATTCAGTTTTCTTTTAATCCAGAACATTTAAAGACTCTTTAGATACCAGCTTGAAGTGGCCTGTAACAATTAAAAGACACACTGTGGGTGTGTAGTGGGTGCCCTAGACACAGATATATCTTGCCAAGGCGTAAAACACTACAGATTTTCCTGGCAGAGCTGGGTATATGTTTATCTTCCCCCATCAGGTTTGCAGCTCCATTTTATTGACGCATACTAGAAATTGATGTTTTGGGAGGAATAAACAAAGTGGGTTACTGAATTGATTTCAGTTATGCACAATAACACTTACTTAAAGTTGAGATCTTAAGTTCTGGTATGTAAAATTGATGCTGAAAAGATACATGAAACTGCATGCATGCTAGTTAGAAATGAGCTCAATGTTTTTAGCCTATGGAACACTCAGATGTTTGAGTCTATGCCATTGATTACACTTACAATTTAAGTTAAAATTCAGAAGCTGGAAGGAGTGATATCAGATGGTCTGTAGCTACAGTGAGTGCTGTAACATTGACAAGAGTTAAGTTTCGAGACTGCAAATTCTGGAGCACCTACAGCTACAGTTCCTTTAGGACTAGAGGCTACTCCTTAACTGAAAGAACAGAGGCTTTGTCCAGCCCAGCAGCTGTTTCTGCATCTACTGAAGTCAGTAGGGAAACATTTCATGCAACTCTTGAGAAGCTAAATCCAGCACAGACTACATATGGAGTGGCCAATAAAGAAGTGAATGGTGATTTAAGAACAGCTTGAAGACTATGTTTATCTCTAGAAAACTAGCAGCGTTTCAGACCAGAGGGCTTCCTGGTTGTCTACTTTTGGTGTATCTGCTCTGCCTCTAGTTCATCTGGTGCCCGGTACCTTGGGGATACTACATTCATGCCATGGATGTGAACCTGGCAAGATTGATTTGGGAATGTGGAAAAGGGAAGATTGATTTTTTTTTTTTTAGGAGAGGTTTGTAATCCAAAGTAGTCTCAGCTGGCTTTCCCTCTATCTTCCTTGGCTCTTATATTAATCCAGTTCAAAGTAGATTTCTGGCACTTGCAGTGAGGCAAGTTTCTGGGACAGAGTCTCTGCTAGTGGACCTCATGATGATTGACAGCTTTCTCACCTTTCTGTAGTAGTAAAAGGATGACTGGTTTTCCTCAAATGCAGTTCACCCTATTCCATACTCCTGTAAAACACAGGGTTGAGCTGAAGTGTGGAGGGAGGCTCTGTTTTATGTGACCTGCAGCCAGCACCCCTGTTTGTACAATGTGATGAATTAATGCAAGTGGCTGCATGAGCTGGTTCTGGAACAGAAGGTTGAAGCTACTTTATTAAAGAAAAAACTTATCAGAGATTTATATGGTAATAAAACATATTGCACTGCTACTAAAACACACTGTATTTTGAGAGGAGAGCTTTAACAGCCTGTGTAGCATGGAAAAGCTGTTCATTTGATGTGCTTCCAAAGATACTTGTGACATTTAAACACTGTAAAAGTAGAACTTATCTGGTGGCTTGAGGAATGATCTTGAATTACCTAAAGAAAAAGTCCATGAATGTCAAGATTTGGTAGGCAAGACCCCTTGCATTCACAGGTCAGCATGGTTGCAATGGAGAGGGGGTGTCTGAAGTGAACAGCTTTGAAGATCTTACTCTTGAACAGCATGAAATCTCCTAGGTCATCTGCTTCCCCACAACGGGCTCCCTCTGCTGATCTTGGGTGAGGAGGCTTTAAGGACCTTGGTCCCATCTGAGCTGGGTGTTTCACACCTCAGAACTGTGACCTCGGCCTGAAACATGACCAACTCTCAGATGAAGGACACAGGAACCAATGCAGAACCTTAAGTGATAGAGGAATGAAGTGTCCCAGGAGTTAATATGCAGTATGTATCATGCTTGATGTTATTAGAGGGAGAAAAGCAGGCTTCTGTGAAATAGGAACTGAATCTGAAAATTAGCATCATCAGCTATCCAATTTTCTTTAAAAAGTAGAGGAAAAACTTCAAGTTGTGTAGAAAACAAGCCAGCAGCAGCTGCCTCCTCTGTGCCTTAATGGAAAATTGTTATCACTTACAAGTGCATGCTGTACCAATAAATCCCAGAAGAAAAAGCAAAATGGAAGAAATTCAGAAAAA
>NW_010257048.1:42234-49831 GCF_000690775.1 Eurypyga helias | reverse complement strand
CTGAGGGTGCACCCAATGCCATAATTTCCCATGTCCAAAGATGTTCTGTAAGCAGAATGTATGCAACTTACAAGTATGAAGCAATTATTTGTGGCAGTGGACACCATAAATAGTTAGGAATAATGCCATTAGCACAAGCATTAACATAGTCACCATTCTCTTGAGACACCCTGTGAGTCTTTGTTGGACAGGCTGTTGTCTGCCAGCTCAGGAAGGGTTGGTCTGCACTGCATACTGGTGAGGGCTTGTTTTGCTGAGTCTCCAGCATCAGATTCCCAGTCTTTCTTCTTGGGGTTTTGAACTTGTACATGTCAATATTTTTGTTCCTAGATCCTGGAGCTGCTAATACTGACTATCTCAACAATCTCACCCCTGTTTGCATTTTACTTTCCTTATCTTGCCTGACTCTAGCTTAAGTATTTTCTCACAGCTTTTTCCTCCCAACTTAGCAATTTTCTCAGTAAGTTTGAGCCAAGGACACGCAGCTGTGCTGCATCAAAAGCAAGCTTGGATCACAGAGAGCTTGAACCCCAAGGCCAAAGGTTGCCTTGGCAGTGAGTATGATCTTACTCATACAGCACAGGACTTCTTAGCAGATTTTTCTGGTTTACAGGCAGTACTCTCAAAACGTGGCTGCATTCTTTCCAGGGTCAAGTTAGCTCATGCAGATCCAGTGTTTGGATTTGCCCCTAGTTAACTAACTTGCAAAATACCTACTTGCAAAACAGAAAAATAAAGAAGATCTGAAATTCTGAGCTCCTTTTTTTTTTTTTTTTTAATGTTTTGATTTTCAAAGAACTTCAGGGTAGGAGGACACAGGAGGGTCTGTCTGAGCATCAAGAAACACTTTTTTTTTTCTGTGAGGCTGACTGAACTCTGACACCAATTACCCAGAGAATTTGCTGAGTGTCCCACCTTGGAGATACTCAGAAGCCACCTGGATGTGGTCCTGAGCAACCAGCTCTAGGTGATCCTCCTGGAGTAGGGGATTGGACCAGATGACCTCCAGAGGTCCCTTCCAACCTCAACCATTCTGTGTAATTCTGTGATTCAATTAGATAATAAGGAGTTAAATAGGTGATTACGAGATCCATTAAAATTGCTCTGATGTCAATACTTTGTTTAAGTAGTAGGAAACTGCCTCACCTCTTTCTGCTATATTCTTTTACTCCTTGTTTCCTTTATTTAAATAGTAAACTTTATGAAGTCAGGATCACCTGTTTCATTTAGTAGCATCAGAGGGACCTGATCTCACTTAAGAGGTACTGTAACACAAAAGTAGTATCTTCTGATTAAGCATGACTGTCATGGTTTAACTCTGGCTAGCAAAATAGCATGAAGCTGCTCCCACAGTAAAGAGAGTTAACTCTTTCCTGACTGAACCTAGCACAACTACATACTGGACTTCCTTCTTTGACTTTTCAAATTACACTATTTTTAAGGACTTTCAATGCATTCAGTACAGTCAGTAGACTATTATTCAAAGTATTATACTGTCATCTTTCATGCTTTCACTTTCTACTGTATTAAACATCTCTCTAATGCTTTTATTTCCTTAGTGAAGTCATGATACTGTTCCACTGAGATAACCCATTTCTTTAGGAAAAACCCCCTATTCCATTGAAATTCATGCCTCCTGTTCTTTACATATGAAAGAAGTCATCTTGCTCCACTTTACTTTGTGAATGATGGTGTTTATTACTATAATCTTACAGGAGCCATAGGTATACTATGATAAGCTGTGCTATGTGCTCTCTCTGTGCAGAAAAAGACATCCCTGCTTCAAACTCACAAGGCTTAGTTGTAAAGGAATAAAGAACATGAAGATACTTCACTCAAGCAGATTGTTTTCTTAATATAGCTAATATTGCTTCCAGGACTTGAGCCAGACCAGTCAGTGGAAACTCATGATATCTCTGCACAAGACTGCAGTATGCTGCTTAGAAGTGCCCCAGACAAATAACATCACTACACTTTGCTTTAATTCCTTACAGTTAATAATGCTGTTACGGAAGATTAATTTTCCAAATATTCTCAGAATGCAGTTATAGTCAGCCTGGCAATAACAACTTTAGTAAAAAGGCTGACAAATTCCATTAGCCTCAGAATAGAAAATAACTACAGTGGCATATAACAGTTTCTTTAATTGCCAGTATTAGAATTTTCTTTCCAAGTATTTCAGTATTTTTCTCTTTTATGGTATAATAGGACATCTTCCCTTCATTTTCATGTAATTTATATAATGTAAAATTTTCAGCTCCCAACATAATAGTACTTATGAAGTTTTACTATTTTTCAGATTTTAGATTTCTTCAGTATCCTGACTTTATAAGCATTATTTCTATATTGATGTTTATAGCCAATGGAATATTCCAGAATATAAAATTGTGATTTGTTTCATACAAATATTAGAAGTATAATTTGAAAGC
Source organism: Eurypyga helias (assembly GCF_000690775.1). NCBI lineage: Eukaryota > Metazoa > Chordata > Aves > Eurypygiformes > Eurypygidae > Eurypyga > Eurypyga helias. Next base: position 47,402 of record NW_010257048.1, on the reverse strand, counting down.
TTTTCTTTGTAATCAAGTATTTTTTCTTTCACTTTTAATTATGTTCCAAATTTTATTTTGCTGCAAAATTGCACAATGTTGCACACATTTTACACAAATATAAAATGAAATTATGAGAAGTTCATTCTTGCCTTTGGAACTTGGCTAATAGTGTTTCCTGTGAACACAGAAATGAGGTTTTAATTGGCCTCAAATACAAGAACAGCTGTAGTGCCTCTACTGCTTCATATTTCTTTCATTATTATCTGAATGACTGTGTTTATCGTAATCTTCTGTCTGTACCCAAATAAAAGTCGTATAGTACTTTTTCTCTGATGGTCTTCACTAACTTGCCATGTATTAAGTGACCTGAATCACTAACTGAAGCCCGTTTCCAAATTTTCTTCAGTTTATCCCAAAATTATATTTAATTTAAAATTAATTTAAAATTTCAGTTATATACTACCAGATTTCTTTGTGATCTTTATTTTGGATAGATCTCTTTGAATAATTATATGATGATAATATCGGTTTTTAATAAAATCCAGGTATACTGTTGAAAAAGGCAGCAAAATATAACTCAAGCTATGAAAAATTCAAAGTTATTTGTTTTCAGTCTCAAAAAAGTGTAATGCTGACTTTTAAAATACTTTTTCAGAATGAATGTATTTCTGGAAAAAGAAATGGAAAAGACAGAAAATGAATTATTTCTTTGGAAATGGAAATATGAAGAACTGAGACAAACCAAACTGGAAAGCCTGAATAAGGTATGTTAGCAGTACACCATTATCATGTGGCATAAGAAACAAAATGGAGGTTTCTGATTTCTTGTGTTGTAACTAAGAGTAAAATCATACCTAAAGTTTATGAAAGTGATAAATCAACCATTTATCAATTATTTATCCCCATAGCCAGGGAGGAAGGACCTGCCCAGTGTGTGTGCAGTATGTGCTGCCATGAGCACACTGGTGCTGGAAAGCTGCACTAGGACGGTTCTTTACTCCCACAGAAAGGGACTGGCTGGGGGAGGCAAGTGCTGGTGACCCATCCCTGTGTGCGGTGACAGTGGTGGCCCTGGTGTACAGCGAGGCATTTGCGGCACTGCCGGGCCTGGGTTTGTGTTTGGGCAGGAGGGGCCCACATGAGGCAAAGGGGTGTGTGGCTGTGTCTGTGGGGAATGGTGGCTTGTCCATCCGTTTGCATGTGGGAGGGGGCAGGAAATGTGCTGTTGGGAGCACGAGGCACAGCAGCAACAGGAGTGGCATACCCTCGGAGATGCTGAGGAAGGCTGCAGGTCCCCAGGCCTCTGGCTGCAGGCAGTGCCTGATACCTTCCCTTGGAGCTGGGGCAGTCTGTGCCCACAGGAGGTGTCGGTGTACACTGGCTGAGGAAATGCATTGCCCGGTTTGAGCTACAGGAGGAAGTGAGCAGGGTGGACAGGCTCAGGGAAGACAAAGGGGAGATTAACAGATCGTTCACAGGGTCCCTAGAGGTAAGAAAGTCTGAACCACACAGGTTGACAGCCGGAACCTGCAGTCCACTCTGAGGTAAATAGAGTCCTGTAGTACTATGGCTGGAAACTTACCTCCAGCAATAGGAGGATGGCTCCTTTTTCATATGCAGATCTCCAGTTATAGAATAGGTTTAAAAGCCTGGTAGCAGAGTAGAAGAAAATCATGACTGGGGAGGCATCAGAGCCAGCTTTAACCTGAACCATGCATTGGGGAGGAAGAGTGAGTGGCAGTATAAGAGAGAGCAGAAACCCCTGTGTCCCCTATTTGGCTTTTGGAGGGTTGTCTGACTTCCTGTCGGCTTGAATCCAGAATGCTGCAGAGAGATTGCCAAGGTCTGTCCAGTCCTTAGACTACTATTTTCTGCTGCTTATCCAAATGGGCACCAGCAATACTGCTGGGGGCACTTTGGGAATGACCACATAGCTCTGGGGTTGAGGTCATGGGGGCCCAGGTATTGCCTCCTTGATCCAACAGGCTGGTCAACCTAGTGAGGAAAGCTTTGAATTAAGAATGATGGGGCTGGGAGACTACAGCCTCCAGTAAAGTGAAGAAAGCTTGATCAGGGGCGGAAAGCTCGGGGTGCAGGCTGATAGGAGCAACAAAGACTTCATGAATGAGACAACAAGGTGAAGGGACACCTGCCTCAAGTGTTGGTAGAGAAATGTGTGCAACCTTGGAAACTAGCAGGAAAAATTAGAGCCATGTGTGGTTACAGAACCAGAATATTGTTGGAGCAATTAAGATACTGTGCTGAGTTCATACAATCGGAGTACTGTGAAGGACTTCAGGATAGACTGGGAAGGAGGGGTTAAGGTGATAGAGGTTGCCCTCAGATCTATCAGTAGTTCAGATCTCTTGAGCTCTCCTGTGGGATGGGTGATATTCTGACTAAGAATTTGTGGCTCAGGATGAGAGGAGAGGCCATTAATAGATGATATTGTGGTGGGAGTTTGTTACAGACCATGGGATGGGGAAATAAATTAAATCTTTAAGAACTTAAGTCTCTTGTTTGTAGACCCTGATTTTCATCGGGGTCTGACAGCACAGCTGCTAGAAAGGAAACATGGCTGCTGCAAAGAGATTTCTGAAGGGAAAATTTCTTGCTGTAGGTATTAAATGGACCAACCAGTGATGCATAGCTGGATCTGCTGTTGACTAATACGAAGGAAACTAGTTGGGGATGTGATGATGAATAACGTCTTTGTCTGTAGTAACTTTGAAATAGTGGTGATTGACTTCCTGAATGAAGTACGAAAGGCAAGCAGCAGAGTGCAGACACTGAACTTAAGGAAAGCAGGACATTGGTTTAGTTAGGGAACTATTTGGTACAATCCCATGGCATTGTATAGTAAACAAAGTAATTCACCACATCTGGCAGGTCTTGAAATACAGCATCTTCCAAGTGCAACAAAGGTCTGTCCTAATACTCAGGAAAACTACAGAATCACTAAGGTTGAAAAAGATCTATAAGATCACCTAGTCCAACCATCAACCCAACACTACCATACTCACTAAACCATGTCCTCAAGTGCCATTTCTAGATGTTCCTTGACCACCTCCAAGGATGGTGATTCCACCACTTCCCTGGGCAGCCTGTTCCAATGCTTGGCCGCTCTTTCAGTAGAGAAGTTTATCCTAATATCTAATTTAAACTTCCCCTGATGCGACTTGAAGCCATTTTCTCTTTTCCTATCACTGCTTACCTGGGAGAACAGACCCGCACCCACCTCCCTACAATCTCCTTTCAGGGAGCTGTAGAGAGGGATCAGGTCTCCCCTCAGCTTCCTTCAGGCTGAACAACACCTCGCCTCCTCCTTATAAGCCTTGCCCTCCAGACCCTTCACCAGCTTCATTCCCCTTCTCTGGCCACGCTCCAGCATCTCTATGTTCTTCTAGTGGGAGGCCAAACTGAACATAGTACTTGAGGTGTTCTTTCAGCAACCTCATCACTGCCCACCTGCATCACCGGTAGCGGATAACAATCCGAGGTTCGCACGAGACGGGGGAGTTTCCTGGTCATGTCTCTGACCTGAGCCCCAGGTAGGCAGCAGACTTCCCTGTGGATGGGTATGGATGGCATATTGGGCCCTCTGCTCCTCTCAGAAGGGAATCACCTACAATAATCACCCACCTCTTCTAGGAAGAGAAAGCAGGAAGTCTTGAGGCACGGGGCTGACCGACTCTCCCTGGGTGACTCCCTGGGTGAACCTTCTTCCATATTCCCACTAGCTTCAACCTCGAGTTCCAGAGCCCCACATCTGTTGTGTAAGGACAACTGGGAAGGGGAAGGAGGCCGGAAAGGGATTCGTCTGCTGCCTCGAGCAGGGACTTGTTTCCATTCCCCCCCATCTCTCACATCCTTTACTCCTTCCTGGTGGCAAGAGGGTGGGGGATCCTGTGCTTTTTGTGGAACCTCCATCTGCTGCCTTTGCCTCAGGGATGCCAGGGTGTGGCTCCACCAATCATCTCCCTCTCACATTCCTTGGTACCTGTTAACCATTCCCCCTCCCCTTTCAGTGCTGCCCCCAGGCTGAGCAGGTCCCCTACTCGCGCCCAGGAGCTGTTGCCGCTGCTGCCCTCCGGTACTGGGGCCAGTTTCGGGCAGTCTCTGCAGCCGGAGCCCCGGGCAGCTGCGTGTTTGCGTGGGGGGCTCCGTCTGGGTCCCCACAGTCTCCCTGGCAAAAGATTTTGGCCAGGTGGAAACAATCACGGTGTTCTCCTCTCTTCTGGGAAGGCAAATGACAATGAGTGAGGTAGCCCCCTGAGCCAGAAAGGGATGTTGCCCTGCCCGCATGGACCACCACACCATGCTCTGGGTTGCTCGTGCTCCCTGGGTGGGGTTTAAATCGCACTCGGTTTCTCCCAGCACCACTCCTGAGTGATGTCTGTCACTCTCGCAAGGGTTGTCAGTACCACGTGGGCTGTCTTGCCTCCTTCTCTGCTCGCTGGGGTCTGGAATCCCTTCTGCTCGCCTCAGCCAAGTGCCGGGCCGTGGCAGGATCTGCCACTGCTGTGGCCCGTGCTGACTGGTAGGTAGATGGAACAAGTAGATGTGCTGGGAGATTGATTTTGCTCAGCAGGGAACTCTTGGCAGAGTTCTGATGTCAGAAAGCAATATACTTTTATAAAGGAGATAAGCCTACAAAGGAGTAATTTAAGAACATTGCCTGGTTATGTAAGAGTAAGGTTAAGAAAGAAGCGTACGTTTCAATCCAGGTTCATGAGCAGAATACTAAGAATTATTTGCGTTGCAGCTTTCAGGAGTTAGCTGTCAGAAAAATGCATTGAGGGCCTCTTATTTCCAATAAAACTCAAAATGTGTATCTATGTAACTAAATACAGACATAGAATTTAAAATTTCCTATAAATTTAACATCTCAGATTTGGAATAATCCAGGAAAATTAATTAGCTATCTTTTCATGTTCTGTGAAAGATTGAAAACTCTCTATTAAATATCGAGTTCTAGTTACAAGGTGATGTATATGTAAATGGGATTTCCTTAATAGATTAACATCCAGAGCTACAATTTAACATCTATCTGTCATATTTGAGTTTATTCAGATTTTAGTTCTTTATTTTCTGCTTCCTCAGTAAGTACAATTTTAGCTTGTCATACTTCTGCGCAACAGAGGAAGTATAGATTTAGTTAATTGTTTTTCTTAAGAAATGTAGTC
>NW_010257048.1:0-42211 GCF_000690775.1 Eurypyga helias | reverse complement strand
GAATAGAACAAGAAGTAAAAATTTGTTGAGAAGAGACTGGGGATTGGTAGATTCGAATGTGTTCATGCGTACACATGTGTTGCTGCTTTTTTCTTGAGAACATGCTGAATTACTTTAATTGCTAACAAGAAGTGATATATTGAGCATTCTGTTTGCCTTCTGAGATTTAGAAGACATACATCTAGTATTTAAATTATAGGAAAACATTGGTCTTCATGAATGTGACTAATGCGAATGAAATTACTTACATTTCTGGTGTTTTCTGCAAGTGAAAATTCTTCCTTTATTGAAGAAACAAATCTTGTGTGTTGGCAATGCATGTTTGAATGTAACGTAATATCCATTACTGTTGAGAAGTGGTTGCTGGAACATCACACAAGGATTTTGACAGTCATATAAAGGAAAGCACAGACATGTACTAGGCTAAGCATGGAATCTGATTTGTATACACATTTGCAATGTAAAATCACAAAGGAATTTCTAGATTAATAACTGATTAATCATACCTCTGGATTGTTTCCATGTACTTGATTAAGATCTTTTGGGTCCGGTTATACATAAATTAATCTGTGTATTGGGTTTGCATGGCAAAGTTTTGGTAGTAGGGGGGCTACAGGGATAGCTTCTGTGAGAAGCTGCTACAAGCTTCACCTATAACAGACCCAAGCCCAGCCGGCTACCCCACGGCTGGCCAAAGCCGAGCCCATCAGCAACAGTGGTAGCACCTCTCTGATAACCTGTTTTAAAAGGGGAAAATATTACTGTGCAAGGGCAATTGCAGCTGAAGAGAGTAGTGAGAATATGTGAGAGAAACAACTCTGCAGACACAAAGGTCAGTAGAGAAGGAGGGGGAGGAGGTGCCCAGGTTACAGAGCAGAGATTCCCTGGCAGCCCGTGGGGCTGACCATTGTGAGGTCAGCTGTGCCCCTGCAGCCATGGAGTCACGGGGGAACAGAGGATGGAGGATCCCATGCTGGAGCAGGTGGATGCAAAAATGAGGTTATAATTGCATGGGAGGCCCATGCTAGAACAGGGTCCTGGGAGAACCTGTGAACCTATGGAAAGAGGAGCCCACGCTGGAGGAGATCCGTCGGCAGGACTTGTGACCCCAAGGAAGACCCAAGCTGGAGCAGGCTGCTCCTGAAGGACTGCATCCTGTGGAAGGGGGCCCATGCTGGAGCAGTTCAGGAAGAACTGTAGCTCATGGGAAGGACTCACACTGGAGCAGAGGAAGAGTGTGAGGAGTCCTCCTCCTAAGGCGGAAGGAGTGGCAGAAACAACTGACCACAACCTTCATTCCCCATCCCTCTGAGCTCCTTGGAGTAGGAGGAGGTAGAGAATTCAGTAGTAAAATTAAGAGTGGGAAGAAGGGAAGGGTGTCAGGAAGGTATTTTTAAAACATGTTTTTATTTCTCATTATCCTACTCTGATTTGACTGGTAATTAATTATGCTAGTTTCCCCAAGGTGAGTCTGGTTTGCCTGCGATGGTCTGAATGATCTTTCCCTGTCCTTATCTCAATCCACAAGCCTTTTATTCTATTTTCTCTCCCCTTTCCAGTTGAGGAAAGGGTCTGATAGAGCTGCTTTGCTGGGGACTTGGCATCCAACCAGGGTCAACCCACCACAGCCTGCTATTTCTATTGATAGGTCACCTGACAGTCCCACTGGGAATGTGGAAAAAAATGCTTGGTTTGCAAATGACAGTTCTACAGCAAATTAAAACATTTATAGCAATCGTTAGCTCTGCCTTTTTTTTTTTTTTTATGTTGCAAGATTTTATGTAATGTTAGAAGCTTTACAGCTGTCAAGATTTGAGTATTAGTGCTCCCAGTAAGTAATTACTTTCTGTTAAAAGATGAGTATTCACTCAACTTGGAACAAACTAAATATGGAAAGGCTTAGCGATCTTGACAATCATCTTTTTAAAAAATAATGCATTCTGCATTAATTTGAAAATTTTAAGTAAGTTTATGTCATGGTTTAACCCCAGCTGGCAACCAAGCACCACACAGCCACTTGCTCACTCCACGCAGATGTGATGACGGAGAGAATCAGAAGAGTAAAAGTAAGAAAACTCATGGGTTGAGATACAGACAGTTTAAAAAGTAAAGCAAAAGCCACTCATGGAAGCAAAGCAATACAAGGACCACTTTGCATTGGCAGACAGCTGTTTAGAGCCATCTTCAGGAAAGCAGGGCTCCATCATGCATGATAGTTATTTGAAAAGACAAAACACCATAACTCTAAAAGTTCCCTCCTTCCTGCTTCTTTCCCCAGCTTTATATGCTGAACATGATGTCATATGGTATGGAATATATTTTTAGTCAGTTGGGGTCAGCTGTCCCAGCTGTGTCCCCTCACAACTTCTTGTGCGCCCCCAGCCCACCCGCTGGCAAGGTGGTGTGAGAGACAGAAAAGGCCTTGAGTCTGTTTAAGCACTGCTCAGCAATAAGTAAAACATCCCTGCGTTATCAACACTGCTTTCAGCACAAATCCAAAACAAAGTCCCATACTAGCCACCATGAAGAAAATTAACTCTATCACTGCAAAAACGAGAACATTGAGTTAACTCAATACATTGGGTTGGCCAGAGAAGTGTTGAGTTAACTCAATACATTGGGTTGACCAGAGAAGTGGTGGATGTCCTGGAAGTGTTCAAGGCCAGGTTGGAGGTTGCTTTAAACAACCTGGTCTAGTGGAAGGTGTCCCTGCCTATGGCAGGGGGGTTGGAACTAAATGATGTTTTAAGTCCTTTCCAACACATACCATTCTATGATTCTATGAACTAAAAAATTAGTAAAGTGGCAGTTTATGTTTGTAGTAACTACAAGCATTGTATGTAGCTTTGATGATACTGTCATTGAACTTGTCCTGTTTGGGGTCACAAATTAGACCATTTTAACAACTACAACAGGAAGTTACGTTTAGTGTTGAAACTGATGATTTCTTTTTCTGTTATAAAATTCTTTCTCCCACTAAACAATAAAATAAGAAGTTAAGATTAACACTAAGAAGCTTATTTTTCAGATCTTAATTAATGTTTGACAGCAACCTATTTTTTTATTTACAAGCAGACAAATCTGTTTTTACTGCACATGATCTTGTCTGTTTCTCTAAGGACATTTGAAAGTCCTCATTTATTTAGTTTTCTCTGGCCTTTCCTTAATTTCAAATATTCTTTCATTATAACAGTTTCAAGCCAAGTCCTAATTGTCTGCTCTTCTTAAATATTACTTCCTCACTACAGATTAGGTTTTAAATTTTACCTTACTTGGCTGACTACACAGTGAAAATTGTGTCTTGGCTTTCTTTAGAGAGCTGATGAATTAGGACTTTATGTACACCAAGTATTTTCCCAGGGAGAATGGAGGAATGCAAGTAGAGTAGCCCCTTCTTAAATTTTGTGTTTATTACAGGAAAAATATATTGTACTATCTGGAGCCTATCTTACAAATTACTGTGAATTTTTGGCTTAACAATGCTGTCAATATCAGAGATCATTAGATACATTTGGGACTTTTGAAGAGACCTATTTTTGAGCTTGTTACGTAGTGTATTGTCTATAAGATCACATCTTAAACTAGGTTTAATGTATCTATAGATGTCAAAACAATTTTGTATGTATTGTGTAGATAGTAAGCTTCACTTCTACTTTTAGAAGTGCTTGCAGCTCTTAGGAGGATACTAAATCAATTACTATTTACTAAGCCTTGCTTTTCACATATATTAGAAATAACGTTTTAACAACTGTAAAACAATTTCTTATTCTTAAAAAATGGGAAGCAATTGCTCAATATAAAATTATACCTGCACTATTGTTGTGTTTTTGAAAGACACAAGTCTGTCTGAGTCTGATTAGTTAGGTCTGTGGACGCTCCATAAAACAGACGCTCCTTAGTGTGTTGCCCTGATCTTTGTAAACAGATAATTGTATTTCATAAGACTGTTAAAGTTTTAGGTTTTAGATTACTCATTTAATCTCATAACATGCACAATAAAACATTCTTTCTTACTTTCCTTGCAAATCTTCCTCAACATTTTATATCTGTCTTTATCACTTCTGAAGGACATACTTTTCTGGTGGGTTAAAAATTAAATAAAATGCAATATTTACAAAGCAGTTTTACATTATACTGAAATCAGTGAAAAAATGTAAATACTACTATATTCCACTGGTGTGCACTGTAGACTTACAAATGTCACTATATGCAGTGACTTCTGTGTTGTTTGAAATAACTGTCTGCTAGCTGAAGTACAGAATGTGCCCTTACTATACATTGAGCAACCTGGTCTAGTGCAAGGTGTCCCTGCCCATGGCAGGGGGGGTGGGACTAGATGATCTTTAAGGTCCCTTCCAACCCAAACCATCCTGTGATTCTATGATTGTCTTGTGTGTTGGTAAATTAAGGAATTGCATAGCCTAGTTTGTGGAATGAGAGGCAAAAATTACACTAATTGATTGGTACTTAAAGCCTATTGGAACAGGTAAAAAAAACCAATGGCTAAATTAGCATTTTTTTATCTTTAGGCAGAGACTTTCTATGCTTCCTTTTTTTTTTTTTTCTCACACAGAGCTGAGATTGTCGCAAGTGCTGTTAATTTTGTACTACAGCCAAAAAAATAGCTTTAAACATCTTTTAGAACAATCTATTCCATTCTTTTTCAGTATGTAGATGTTCTACACTGTACCTTATACAATCTATGTATTGTTACTTAGGTACATTACTTTCTTTAAGACAACAATAACAGTTCTCTACCGGATTTTTCCTAGAGGAAGGAAACTCCTGAGGCAAGTAAGGCTTCTGGATGTATCAAGTCTTACTCTTACTGTAGACATTTAATGCTATTTAAAGTGGAACAGACTTTTTGGAGACTCAGGTTGTTAACAGCTACTTTTTGTTAAAATTCAGTATATTTCCACCTTTTCCAGAAATCTTTACTCTGAAAATACCTTATAGTGTAAAGATGCTGTAGAGCTGCTTATCTGTAATTTGCTGTTTTCATTCAAGTACATACATTAATTAGAAACAATAATATTCTGATAATGATATGGACAATTTAGATATATGTAGTAGGACCATCTGTTCAGTCTCATACTCTTTGCCTGACCCCAAAAATGCCTTCTGATTGTCCCCTGAATCCTACAGAAAAAATAGTATTCAGATATAAAACAAAAGCCTTAATGGCTCTACTGACTACTATGAATTGTTCTGTTTAATTCTCACCCAAGATGCACAGAAATATTGCCTACTACATATAGCTGTCATAGGAATAAAATTATGTCCCCCAAACTAAAATTATGATACTTTTACACACTACAGAATAACCATTAGTCTGAGTGAGCCAAAGGAGTATTTATAAAGTTTGATATCAGAATCCTCAAGGATGAGTCTTAAAATATCTTTAGGCAATTTTCTGAAAACATATGTATTATTTGAGAACTCGAATGAATTTATAGAGTGGAAACTCAGGGCAGTTAATTTTCCTGTGGTAAGATCTCATTATTTGCAGACTCTATCTAGAGTCTGGAGTCTTCCTTACTGGGCTACTAGATTCTTCATTTTTTTGGAGGCTGATGTGATTTTCAGACTTAGTGAAATAAGGTTTTCCCCCAGAAAGGTTGCAGAATCAGTAGCCCGGCTGAAGTGCATCTACATCAATGCTCACAACACGGGCAACAAACAGGAAGAGCTGTAAGCCGTTGTACAGCAGGAAAAAATACGGCATAGTTGCCATCACAGAAACATGGTGGGAAGACTCGGACAATAGGAGGGTTGCAGTGGGTGGCTCTAAACTCTTCAGAGGGGATAGGCAAGGCAGGGACATAGCCTTGGGTGTAGCAAGAGCTGGTGGACTAGCCTTGTAGGTTGGGGAGTGTTTTGATTGTCTAGAGAATAATGATGGTGATGAAAGGGTGGTGGTAGTGTTGGTGTTTATGGGTAAGAATCGGGGGAAGGCCAACAAGGCACGTATCATGGTGGGAGTCTGTTACAGACCACCCAACCACAATGAGGAGGCAGATGAAATACTCTATAAGCAGCAGAGAGGTTTCACAGTCTCCAGCCCTTGTTCTCATGGGGGACTTCAACTTATCAGACTGGAAATACAATACAGCAGAGAGAAAAATTCTAGGAAGTTCCTGGAGTGTGTAAAAGATAATTTCTTGACACAACTGGTGAGTGAGGCAACCAGGGAAGGCATCTGCTGGACCTGTTGTTTGTGAACAGAGGACTCATGGGTGATGAGACGGTTACTGACTGTCTTGGGCATAGCAACCACAAAATAATATATTTTTCAATTCATGAAGAAATAAGGAAAGGGGTCAACAAAACTACTACCTTGGACTTCCAGAAGGAGGATCCAGGGAACTATAGGCCTGTCAGCCTGACCTCAGTCCTGGGGAAGGTTATGGAGCAAATCATCTTGAATTCTATCTTGTGGCACATACAGGACAACCAGTTGATCACGCCCAGTCAGCATGCGTTTATGAAAGGCAGGTCCTGCTTGACTGAACTGTTCCCCTTCTATGACAACATGACCTGCTTAGTGAATGAGGGAAAGGCTGTGGATATAGTCTACTTAGGCTTCAATAAAGCCTTTGACACTGTTTCCTAGGGCATTCTCCTGGAAAAACTGACTGCTCATGGCTTGGACAAGTGTTCTTTTCACTGGATAAAAAACTGGCCGGATGGCTAAGCCGAAAGGGTTGTGGTGGATAGAGTTAAGTCCAGTTGGTGGCTGGTCACAAGTGGTGCTCTCCAGGGCTCAGTATTGTGGCCAGTTCTGCTTAATATCTTTATCAGTGACCTGAATGAGGGAACCGAGTGCATCCTCAATAAGTTTGCAGACAACACGAAGTTGGGTGGGAGTGTTGATCTGCCTGAGGGTAGGAAGACTCTACAGAGGGATCTGGACAGGCTGGATTGATAGGCTAAGGCATTGTATGAAGTTCAACAAGGCTAAGTGCCAAGTCCTATACTTGGGTCAAAACAACCCCTTTCAGTGCTACAGGGTTGGGGATGAGTGTCTGGAAAGCTGCCTGGCAGAAAAGAACCTGTGAGTGTTCGTCAATGGGTAGCTGAATATGAGCCAGCAGTGTTGTCCTGCACCAGGAGCAGTGTGGCCAGCAGGACCAAGGAAGTGATTGTCCCCCTGCGCTGGGCATTGGTGAGGCTGTGCCTTGAATCCTGTGCTCAGTTTTGGGCCCTTCTTCACTACAAAGAAGACATGGAGATGCTGGAGCATGTCCAGAGAATAACAATGAAGCTGGTGAAGGGCCTGGAGAACAATATGTATGAGAAGCAGCTGTGGGAACTAAGGTGGTTTAGCCTAGAGAAGAGAAGGCTAAGGGGAGACCTTATGGCTCTCTACAGCTACCAGAAAGGAGGTTGTAGTGAGGTGGGTGTTGGTCTCTTCTCCCAGGTAAGAAATGATAGGACAAGAGGAAATGGCTTCAAGTGGCACCACGGGAGGTTGAGATTGGATATTAGGAAAAATTTCTTCATCTAAGGGCTTGTCAAGCATTGGAACAGGCGTGAGTCACCATCCGTGGAGGTATTAAAAGATGAGTGGACGAGGTGCTTAGGGACATGGTTTAGTGGTGGACTTGTCAGTGCTAGGTTAACAGTTGGACTTGATCTTAAAGGTATTTTCCAACCTAAACAATTCTGTATTTCTGTGATGTTACTGCACATCTGAACTGTGGTTTGATAAAAGTGCTTTAAAAATTACTTCAGATACACCCATTTTTTTCCTGTCTGAATTAGAATAGCTTATAGGTAGGTTGAGAGTAAAGAAAGAACTCTGAAGTCTTGCTTAAAAAAGAATTCTTGTAGAGTCTTAACTGTTCTTTCTACTGTTTTCATAAATGAGTTACCGGTTCATATTTTGTGTTATGTCTAGAAATTATATACTCAGTGTGAATGTTTTGGCTGTCCAATAGAAAGTCTAATTTGTGATGGTGCATAACATCAAGGTTCCATTTGTTTGTCTATTTGCCTACAAATGTAATTTGAAACATGCTGGAAAGATGTCCTATTTCATTGACTTTTTTTACCCCACATACTGGCTTCTAACAAGATATTTAAACTGCATTGAGTTGTACTTGCCAATATTTCTAGGTCTTCATTACATGTTTGGCAGTGAAAACATGGACCAAGACCAGGATATGTTGGTTGGGGTTTTTTTGTTTGGTTTAGTGTTGGGTTTTTTGGTTTGTTTTTGGTTTTTGTTTTTTTTTTTTTTTTTTAGGACATTCTGTTACAACTGAAAGATGAAAACTCATTTCTGTGAGGAAATATGTTTAAAAGAATTATATGTGTTCATACTGAAACATAATTGTGCATACTGATTTTCTGTGAAAGAAATGCCATGCCAAAGCTGCATCATTTGTAGAGGTTTGTTTTGCCTTTGTTCTGCCACCAGCAGAAAGTATAACCTGGTGAGGAAATATTCTGAAGACTAGAGAGTAATATGCACACACACACACTTGCATATATGCATATTTGTGTGTTTATATGCATGAAACAGTCTTTGTCCTAGAGGTTAGCATTGCATTTTTAGCAAAAAACAGTTTTTCATAGCTTAGACTAAGTCCAAAATGATGACAGTTACTTCTTGATAATGTATCAGTGTGGTCAGTTCACTGTATGGTTCTGTATTAGAAATTAATTTTTTGCAGTGTGTAGTTTTTTTTAAAAAAAGTCATCCATAAAATGTTTTATGTAATTTGTTTAAATATCCTGACTTTGCCTTTCAGGATTATATTTTAGTATTCACTTGGTTTCTTGCTTAGGTAAATATTTGTGATAGTAAGCTTGCTCCTTACTCATTCACATAAAGCCAACTTGGGCTAAAATAAGCAGTTTCTTACTCTAACAAATTAAATGTAACCAGTGGTAAAATGTACAAAATTGAATTAAATGTCTGACATGTTAAAGACCTTGACTTCAAGATATATAGATAGTTAGTTAGTTAGTTAGTTAGTTAGTTAGATAGATAGATAGATTAAAAAAAAAAAAGCTTTATTTTCTTGAGGGGGAAAAAAATATCCCCTAGATAGATAGATAGATAGATAGATAAAAAAAAAGCTTTATTTTCTTGAGGGGGGAAAAAATATCCCCCCCCAAAAAAAACCCCAAACACAAAACCCCAGCAAACTCTTCTGTCTTGTATTTTTGTTTCCCTCATGGAAATTAATCCTGTCACCTTGCAAGCTCTTGTCATAACGTTAATAAGGAATTCATAAGTGGTACTTTACTTATCCAGGATCTAACACCTTCATACTTGTGAACAGTTTCTGTCGTGGACTCAGCAGGACTGTTAGGAATCACTCCCTATGTTGAATAATAAGACTTTGCAAACCATGCAGGCTTGTGAAATCCATTGCTGAGTAGTAATTTAAAGTTTCAACTTTGCTGTGTGGGAAATGGATTTAGTAATTTTTTGCATTCCTTTAAGGGAATGAAAATTCTTGGGTTTATATTCTAAAAGGATAGTTGTGTGGAGGCAATGTTCTATGACATTTATCTGAAGACTAAGCAACACAACTTTAAAATTTCTTTGAAAAAAGTCAACTCTTACAATTCTTGAAGCCTGTTGAACTTTGAGTTCAGAAGAGGAAGTAAATTTAAATACTGGTGTAAGCTGAGTTTAAATACTGGTTTTATCTGACCGTTGTAGCATAGGCTGTTGTTTAAAGAGAAAGCTTACTGAACTGGAATATGGCAACTTTTGGAACCTGGTGTATAGTTCAAATTACCTGCACTTTAATTACCGTTGATGTAATAGTCTGGTGTTCATCAAGAAACTTTGGTGCGATCTTGATCTTTCTGAAAATTTAATATTATGTATAATCATACTTGCAAATTTTTATTAACTATATTCGTATGGATTGTTTTGCCTACAGGAAAGTAATGATTATGAATTCTACAGTAGTTTTCACACTATTTAGTGTTCTAGTAATCTAAGATATATTTATTTTAGAATTCTACAATTACAGTAAACATCCTATTCCCAGCACCACTTAACAATTAATCTGACAAGTTAACAGTCTTCATCTGTAAGATAAGTGATCTTGTACAGTTCCCGACTTAAATGTAGAGTCCTTTGACTGTTGCTGTCAGGTTTGGTGTACTGTTGGTATGATTTGTTAACAGTTACATCAAAAAATGTACTGCAATCTGACATAATTTTACTTAGTGTTTTCTTTTCTTTTCCTGTCTATCAATTAACATTCTTATTACATCTTTAATTTTATTAATTTAATAATTTCTAGTCAGTTGGGTTGAACCATGTTCTGATCCGCAGCACACTGTACTGATACACTAGGAAATTCTTGAGACTGATGACAATTTGTACTTGCTTTGGGTGCTTTCAATTATGCTGGTCACTGTTGATTTACTGTTTTATTACAGTTCCTTATTTATTTATACATTTGGCATTATAAAGTCAGGATAGAAGGTTGGCTTAGAAATTGGTTGGAAACGGGGTGTTGACCTTCTATATGGCAAATAAAACCTAAAATAAAAGAGAGAGAGATTACCCATTGTACTGTTTACTTTTATTTTCAGGTGATTTTATGCATGTTTACATTCATCATCTTGTGAAAAATCCTTGTATTTTTTAAGAAAGGGTTATAATCTTCCTTTTATAGTGCTTATTAGAATGGTTTATGGCTTATTCTAGTCCCTGAATTATTTACTAATAATAACTAATGGTGTTACTTAATACACAGCAATAGATAACTACTTGAAAGAAAGGGAGGCAGGCTGTTATAGTATGAACTACAATTAAATTTTTATGTTGTTTGTATATAAAAATCACTATTTTTTAAATTTTCTTTGGTATATTATATATAAATCATTCTTTTTCTGAGTGTTAAGACTAACAATTTGGTCAGCCTCAGGTGGTAGTCTGTGTCTGCATTTTGGAAAGATGTTTGTTCTATTAGGTTTGGAGAAAAAAAGAAAAAACCAAGAAGCCACCCGCCCACACCCTTCCCTTCCCTTCCCCCTGATAGCAGTACCAATAACAGAAGTGATCATAAAACTTCATAAGCATAAACTTCTGATCATAAAAACTCTTAAACTGGACAACTTCATCTTGCCATTGCAAAAACACTTGAATGAAAAGGGAAAGAATCAGAGTTTAATAAAACATTTCAAGTGTCATTAATAAAAATATTTCTCAGCTGAGGGCTCTTATACCTTCTTTTGAAATACAAATCAAAATATCTAGTATTGAAATTTTAAGCACACTGGAGAATTAGGAACAATCTTCTTGTTGTTGTTTTTATAAAGCTAAGATGTCACTGAGGCAAATTAAGCTATGAAAGCTCATGCATTGCTTCAGATCTTTTTGGTTAAGAACGCTCCAAATCAGTTGCCCTTTGAGATTTAAAATTAAATTATGATAAATGCTTGCTATAATCCCTGTGCCTAAAAGATCTTTGCCACTTACTTAGGTTTTTTAACACAGCTTATTTAATGTCACCCTTGCTGTGTTCTGTCATAATCCAATCAACTTCAAGAAAAGCACGCTACTTGTATGTTTGTAAAACAAACAAACCCACCTTTGTGGTGTGAATGTCAAGAGCTCCTGTTTTCCCTTGCTCAGTAACGAAACATAAAGCTTAACACTGGGATTTTTTTTTTTTTGGGGGGGGGGGGTGTGTGTGTTGTTTGTTTGTTTGTTTTATAATTTCTGATATATTTCCTTGTTCAGTTGATTGTTAGTCAATATGGGGTATTTTTACTTGTTTATTCCCTGGATTAAAAGTTCCACCTCTCCATGCATACTGTCAAAAGCAACTATATACTTTTTAGCACATTCTGATTCTCCAGATGAGTGACAGCTTGTCAAGTTTTGAAAATTTTGGTTGACTTGTGTCCTTCAAAAAATTTAAGCAATATTCTCCAAGGGATTAGCTGAAATGTGAATTCTTTTCTTGACTGAGATTAGAGAATACTTTAAATTCACCTAAACCATTGTATAAATGTTCATTTAGATTAGTCTTGGTTGGAACTATAATAATTATATTCAACTTCAGGCAAAAAATGAAATGCAGTTTGAGAATGAAATCACATTAATCCCATCTCAAGTATCACTTGCATGCAGGAATATAGCAAATGCTCATGTTGTACATGCCATTTTTATGTAAGGTCGTGAGTATCATGCTTATCTAGGAACCAGTATTTTCCTAAATATAACCAAAAAAATTGATAATTTGAAGAGCTTACTTTAAAAAGACTGTTACGTAAAGTTGCTCAGTGTATCCAAAGGATTTAGATTCAGTCTCTGTTTCTAATTATGGGAAGTACTTGAATCTGAGGGGGTTTTGCCATTATTAAAAAAAATAACCTTAAAATCAAAGGCTACTTATTAGTGCCCAATATTAAAGTATGAGTATGTAGTTACTTAATTCTGTGTTTTCTCTTCATGCAGACAGAAAATTATTGTCTTGAATGTGTACTCTTTCCTGTCATGAGAACTAAGGCTTCAGCTTTGGTTTCTGCACTTAGGAATTACCCTGAGGGTCATTCTTTCAGATTTGTACAAGATGGAATGAAAGGTGTTTCACTTATGAACAATTTCAAGGAACTGGGAAACCTTTAGAAGTGGCTAGTATGAAGAAGAAATAGGCTCGAATGGATTCCAAGTAGAAAATTAATATTGGATAGCCTGAAAGACCATAGCAAAAGGGAACATTCTTAAGCCATGTAGTAAATTTTCAGAGTCAAGTTACTGAAATAAATGAGTGTAGCATCCAGTTCTGAGTGAAGTTCAGCAGAGGGCCACTAAGATGATGGGGGGATTGGAGCACCTATCATATGATGAAAGGCTGAAGGGACTGTTTACCCTGGAGAAGAAAAGACTCCTGAGGATCTTATACATGTTTGTAAATACCCAAAGGAAAGGTGTAGGTAAGATGGAGCCAGGCTTTTTTCAGTGGTACCCAGTGACAGGACCAGAGGCAATGGCCACATGCTGAAACACAGGAGGTTCTCTCTGAACATTAAGAAAAACTTTTATGCTGTCAGGATGACCCAGCACAGGTTGCCTGGAGAAGTTGCTGTCTCCCACCGTGGAGATTCTCAATTGGACATGGTCCTGAGCAACCATCTGCGTGTGATGCTGCTTGAGACAGGGTGTTTGGACCAGATAACCTCTGGAGGTCCCTTTTAAACTCAGACGTTCTGTGATTCTAGAAAGTTATTTCAGAATGAAAAAGAGGAGATAGAGAATTGCCACTGGTAAGATATCCTCACATTTTTCTTCAAATAATAGAACCTTTCAGTACACCCACTGTTGCCTGTAATATAATATAGCTATAAGGCCAACAGATGTGTCTGCATAAAACTGTATATGTATGTATGGGTTGTGAATATATAAAGTGAGACAATATGTGTGTTTACGTCTGAAAACAACAGCATACATTTTAAAGGAACAGATGACTTCTTGGAACATTTATTATTAGGATTTTTTTTTTCAGTAAGTAAATAGTTCTTACTTAGTACATTCGTGTTATGGGGGAAAGGAGGAAAAATTTCAAGATGTTTCCTAGTATCTTAATAGGATATTTGAAACTGAGAGATATTATTAAACCAGCTTAAAAGAAGTAAAATGTTATAGCAAATATGTGAAAATGTAGGAGGAACAGAACTCAGACATCCCATAGCGATTTTTTTCTATTTTAGAAATCTAGGTTTTCATTTTCCTTGTGGGGGCATTCATTCTGTCTAGGATGCAGCAAACAACAAGGCGCAAACCTCCCTCTGACAAGTCACATCAGCAGATGGATGTCCCCATTCCCCACAGCAGGTAGTCTCCTATTGCTATTATTCACTGCTTCCTGCTAGTGATCCTGAGTGGCTCAGGCTCCCCCACCAGAGAGGGTTCTCATCAACGGCAAGGACAGTACACCTGTTCAGACAGAGCAAGTTAGCTGGTAGGGCATGAACTTTCTTCTTAGTGTGAGAATTCACCAGCTTCCAGCCTTCATCACCATGGGATTTCCACTTTCCAGCTTCATATAGGCATAGGCTCTTCCTGCCCCTTCTCTGTAGCTGAAGGCAGGCTCTTGAAGCTGCAAGGTCTCAGAGAAGATCTGGTCCATCTGTTTCTCACTCTCTCTGATGCTGTGCAGTCTGGTGGCCTCTTCCCACAGTTCTTTCATAAGGAAGCACAGCCCTTTGAAAGCTATGCACCTCCTGCAGTCTTAGGGACTACGTGCCCAGCAAGAGACTCAAAGGACTCCCTGCAGCCTGACTCTTGCAGAGCTGCATCCTCCTTCTGAAGCTCTGTCTGTATCCAAGAATCTGATGTACGTCAGCCGAGTACTTCAGTGGCTCCTTATGTGGTAGGAGCAGGTATCCACAATTTCATCAAAGGGTTCCCATGAGTCCCTCAACACTTCTGATAAAGTGCTCAGAAACTCAAGAAGAGGCTGAAAACAGAATACTTTCAACTTCAACCTGGAGAATGTACTTACAGAGATTATTTCAACTAGGCTACTTAGAAATTCAGTCATTATTTGTTGTGGTTCAACAAAACCATCACAATATCAATATTAATGATAAAATTCAGGAACAATTCTTATTAAAATAATTTTGTATTTGCAAATACACGGCCTGCTATATTTTTGACTGCAAACAGACATAAAATATGATGGCTCTCTAACCAGGAATTGTGATAAAATACTGAAATATTTATCTGAGACAAAGGTGCACTGAGAATGGCCACTGAGATAAGGGTGATATTCTGGTTTATTTTGCAAGGTGGATGAAGACGGTCATGTTTGGGGTTTTTTATTATTTTTGCTAACTAAATTTGTATATACAAGATGCATTAGTGCTCATAATAACAAAGTGTACTTTTATATATATGTGTGACTAAGGAATCAGTTTTGTCTCTGACTTCTCTCAGGTGAAACACACTTTACTGATAAGAAAAACGACAGGTGTTTGTGTGGACTGGAAATGTATGAGGTTTGCATCTTGAACTGCAGATTGCTGAGTTCTGTTCTAGAAGATGATAAAGTACATGGTTCATTTTTCATGTACATTAATAACTTAGTTGATCGAGACATGTAGACGTGTTTGATGTATTGCCTGGCTATAAAAATGAATAAAGCATTTATGAATTTGTTCTCTTTATACCATGGGTCAAAGTCTCTCAGTTTCTAAGGTAGCCTACAAATGGTTTACCATTTGGCTTATATATCAATAGAACTGTTTTCTTACGTATAAAGATTTCATTCTTCAATATTCTTGTGTGGAAAAATGTTTAATGTTATGCAGCTATTAGAATGCATGTCATCATCCCTTTTTGCCTGGATACATTCACTAGAACAAAGGACATGAGATGTGTGATTTTTGCACATGGTGTGTATATGAATGTTAATTTCAGTATTTCAAGTATATATGTCTCAGATTACCTTTTTTTCTTAATATATGAGGAAGCAAACAAAACAAAAAAAACCCAAATGGGAATCTTTGTTGTTTGGGTTTTTTTAATTTTTAATTTAATTTAGGAATAATATGTCCTTTTGATATAACTTTGTCTTCTGGAAAATGAATGTCACTAAACCAGCAACTTTTCTTTTAACGTCAACATAGTGCAATGATATCAGCTTGCAGCAGACTTAAACATTTGAGAAGCACCAGAAAGAAGAGATATTTGATTACTAAACATGCTGGTGCTCAGATACATGCATCATTATGAATATAAGCATTCATTAAAAAGTTCAAGTTGTTGCAGGGTTTGGCATCTCAAGATATTGTCAGGCACAGTAACATTTATCAAGCTTTCAGTATAGTTTCTGATGGTGCGTCTGAATGGTGTGGAAATGCTTTTTATAAACTCTTTTTTTGGTCTGTAGCTTCTGATCATGTACAATAATGAATTGGCAGCAGCACTTCATAAAGCTTATTTATTTCAGAAAAAAGAATGTATATTATTGTTGCAATTGAAAAATGCCTTCTGTGGGTAGGCACCTCTTTCACATACAGTTTATTACCCATCTGATCACCAGTTCTTAGAGAAAGACTAAAGAGATACAATCAGGATTATAAGGACTGTGAATCCTTGTGGCAGAATCAATGAATTATTATTTTATCTATTTATTTATTTATAAAAAGGAGTAATATATTTCAGGATACTATGTTTCAGACATTGAGAAGTAGTGCTGTAGGATCACAGGTTCACAGCTTTATGCAACTACCGTGTCTCCAAGAGACTGTAGGTGTTTTTCAGTGAATCTAGTTTTGTTAAGTCTCATTGGGTTTAACTGCAAAATGAAATAGGCTTTTAGCAAACCTCTTAATTATTAATTATTATTTAAACACTGCAGTGTATTGCATATGTAAAAAGTATTTTCACTTTCTGATAGGAGACCTTTCAGTCAATTTGGTTACACCAAGGTTTGGGCACTGACAAATATTGTTATTGTAAACCCTTTTTCAGCCTGAAGAGATTAGAAATGCAGACTTCTTTATCTTGCAGGTGTAACTAAGGCATATTTTTTGTCTTTTAATTTTACTCTATGGACCTAGATTTTAGAAAGAAACCAACTACTTCCCTTTATTTTTAAATCCTAACTCTTAAGTATCAGTGAGGTCACTGTTTATCTGACGGATTTACTATTCTTCTCCATGAACATTAAAATGCATTTTGGGAGCCAGTAGGGATAAAAAAACTTTTATTTACTTCATGTTAAAATAAATCATGAGGAATTGGAGGTAGTAGGGCTCTAAGAGAGATCATGGAATTATGTAAATATGAAAATAGACATTATGTGGGAGAAGAGACACCTAAAATAGCACAAAATATATCAGAAAAAAATAAATATTCATCCAAACATTCATGCTTTTCTGGCAAGCCTGCAAGAATATCTACTTGAAGAAATTGTCCTTATATATTATGGCTTTCAGATATTTTATTATAGCATGTGTTTTTATATGTCTTTTTTCTAACAGTTGTTTCTAGATGTAACTGTTTTCCGAGATATTTTCTGCAGTAGTTTGTTATTCACATACGTAAATGTGAAATAAGTAAGTAGCATCGTACACCTTGGTAGACACTGACAGTTAGGATATTCCTCTAGTCTCAATCTTCTTATGAATTGTGACTACAGTAAAGAAGGCTAACATACAGCAAGAACCTTTCAGTATTTGTTCAGATATCCTCATTTTTTTCTACCTGAAAAATTTAAATAGTTCTTTTCTTTAAAATAAAGTAAAACATAAAAACACTTCATAATTTTACAGTAAAAATGAGTGCATGCTGTGTTGGTATTCTTTTTAATGATCTCAACAGTTTAGATAACTAAATGTATTTACTCTGAAGTTTTAGATTATTTTCAGCTAATTGTTGAAAGCAGAATTTTGGACAGGCACTAGAGATAATTCTCTCTGATACTCATTGACAGAAAAGCTTTTTCCCTTGAATGCGTAATAGATTCTCCTGAAAAGCAGGTGGTTGATATTAAAAAATTCCTCATGTTTTAAGTGGGGGTCTACCAGATACATTACAATTAATGCAGATGCTACATTTGCAACAAGAATCATAGAATCCTAAAATGGTTTGAGTTGGAAGGCCCTTAAAGATCATCTAGTTCCAACCCCCCTGCCATGGGCAGGGACACCTTCCACTAGACCAGGTTGCTCAAAGCCTTATCCAGCCCAGCCTTGAAATATGCTAGGGATGAGGCATCCACAGCTTCCCTGGGCAACCTGTTTCAGTGTCTCACCATCCTCTCCGTGAAGAATTTCTTCCTTATATCTAATCTAAATCTAACTTTTTTCAATTTATACCCATGACCCCTTGTCCTGTCACTACAGGCCCTTGTAAAACGTCCCCCCCCAGCTTTCTTGTAGCCCCTTCAGGTCCTGGAAGGCTGCAATAAGGTCTCTCCAGAGCCTTCTCTTCTCCAGGCTGAACAAGCCCAACTCTCTCAGCCTGTCCCCATAGCAGAGGTGCTCCAGCCCTCTGAGCATCTTCTTGACCTCCTCTGGACTGATACAAACAGTCCATTTGATGGACTTCTCATGTTGAGGGCTCCAGAACTGGGCTCAGTACTCCCAGTGGGGTCTCATGAGAGCAGAGCAGATGGGAAGAATCCCCTCCCTTGACCTGCTGGCCAGATGCCGGTGCACACTGCTGGCTTATATTCAGCTTTTCATCCACCAGTACCTTCAAGTCCTTCTCCTCAGAGCTGCTCTCTATCCACTCTCCACCCAGCCTGTACTTGTGCTTGGGATTGCCCCGACCCAGGTGCAGGACCTTGCACTTGGCCTTGTTGAACTCCATGGGGTTGGCAGTGGCCCACCTCTCCAGCCTGTCCAGGTCCCTCTGGATGGCATCCCTTCCCTCCCGTGTTTTGACCCCACCACACAGCTTGGTATCATTGGCAAACTTACTGAGGGTGCACTCAATCCCACCGTCCATGTCACTAACAAAGATGTTCAACTGTGCTGTTCCCAACACTGACCCTGAGGAACGCCGCTTGTCACTGGTTTCCACTCAGATATTGAGCCATTGACCACAACTCTCTGAGTTCAACCATCCAGCCAGTTCCTTACTCACCAAGTTGTCCATTTGTTAAATTTATACTTCTTCAATTTAGAGACAAGGATGTCATACAGGAGTGTCAAATGCTTTGCACAAGTCCTAATAGATGACATCAGAATGCAGCAGCAGCATCTGAAATAACAGGACTGTCATGTCCTGTTAAGCATGTTCATGTGCACTGTTAAAGCTGCATTAAGGATTATTTAAGATAGACACCATTCCTAGTTTTTCAGTGAAGATGTTAATGTTTACTTAGTTTGATGTAATACATAGTCCATATCAACCTGAACTTAAGAGAAACTGATAAAAACAGTGCTAGAATCATGTAAATAAAGATGTGAGCTCAAGGGGATTTTTCCTTTCCTCACTCCTGCATTTTTGTTTATTTGAACTTATTTATGCCTATCTGCATATAATATTAATTCCTGTTGTAAAGTTTCAGCCTTTAAGTTTTTATGTATTTATGGACAACTGATATCCCTGCAGAAAATTACTAGTCATACAGGCAAACGAGTTTTTTCTCTGTGCAGATGGGGAAGAGGAAAGTGAATGCCACTAAATCAGCAACTTTTCTTTTAACGTCAACATAGTGCAATGATATCAGCTTGCAGCAGACTTAAACATTTGAGTAGCACCAGAAAGAAGAAATATTTGATTACTAAACATGCTGGTGTTCAGATATATGCATCATTATGAATATAAGCATTCATTAAAAAGTTCACGTTGTTGCAGGGTTTGGTATCTCAAGATATTGTCAGGCACAGTAACATTTATCAAGCTTTCAGTATAGTTTCTGATGGTGCGTCTGAATGATGTTCTTGGCAGACTTGGTCAAAAGAAAAAAAAAGCAGATTAAATTTATTTTTTCCTGTATTGAATATTGAAGTACTTGTCAAATAAAAAGGTAGCCAAAATTTATCGTCCCTTTCCTGTAGGAGTGCTATGGATCTGGTAGTCTTTGATTACTTCTTTTATATGAAAGAGGAGAAGTATTCTAGAAACAATCACGCACACAATAAATAATCATTGCAAAACTGCCTAGTGTCACATATGGTGAGTAATAGTTGTGCTTGCCAGCAAACATCATACCTGTGCATGGCAGAGCTGGGCTTGGAAGCAGGCAAGCTGAAGGCTTCTTTTCAGACCTAGGAGCTTTTTGCAATTGTCACCAAGCTCTTACAGACTTCTAGCAACAGAAATCTCAACACAAATAAAATCAATACACACACCACCACCACCACTACCCCCACAACAAAATAAAGCATATATTGTAGGTAATGAAGATTCCTGAAAGTATTTCCTATCTTGTTTACATGAAGTCTCTCTTCCTTTTACACCTTTCCCAAAGTGAGGTATGCAGTGGGATGGAACTATTGTCATCTTCACGGTTCTGTAGACACTTCTGACCTAAAACCAAAATGGATTTCAAAGAATTGGATTCAACAATCTAACTGATCTCTTTTGCTTGTATATAATATCTCTTTGAAGATGCTTCTGTCCGTATTGTTTTTTTCCTCATCTTCCAATACAAACTTTTTTTTTCCTCAGTTGTGCTGAGAGTATCTTTAAGAGTATGATACCATTTATTTTAGACCATTGATAAAAGAGCTTCAGATCCAGTATTACCTCTATGGAATAAATTGTAAAAGTGTTTCAGAATGCATTCTTAATGAAGAAATGTGATACTCTGCTTGACAGTAGACTCCTCAGGGAGAGCTTGTTCTTTAATACATTTGATACAGTCTACATAGGTGCCATATTCCAGGATATTGTACTTTTGCCATTCTTTCTAGAAGCTGCAACAAATTTTATACATTAGAAGTTGACAACGACTTATAAATAAACAAAATTATCACTGTGAAATGGCAGATTCTCTGTCCTCACATAACTTATCAATGTGCAAGGTCTTGTAAGATGGTTGTCAAAACTGCAAAACTATTGAATTGTTGGCTTTGGCTTCGGAAAGGTCATTGGTTATGACTTCTTTAGAGAGATAGTATTCCTGTGTGTTCTTGTGCTGAGTTCTATAAGTAACTGTTTAATCTGTCTCTTGCTTTAAGTTTGTAAAATAATTTGTAGTATAAATGAGTGGAAATGACCACCATGCACAATATAGTGAATTCATCAAGAATCATAAAAATGTGTATTCATTCATCTTGCTTTAAAACCTGAAAAAGTGCTGTGCAGTCATTTAAAACACAAAGTAAAGCATATTAATTTCAAATTTTCATTTTTGATATGTGCAAGCTGAAACAAATATTTTGCATGTATTTGTGTGAGGCTGCCAGAGGTTCTTTTTATTAGTTTGAATAGGAATTCTTGCCTCTCTGGGTCAGAAGTCTGTAGGCCATATGTGGCTTGCCTGCAGATTACTAATGTGAGGACAGGTAACATCAGAAGTAAATGTTTAGATGTGGTTGAGTAAAGTTCAGTTTGTAAATAAATAAGTAAACTCTTCTGGTTTTAGTCAATTCTGCTGTGGAAAAGACGTTGTATGTAATGTGAAGTATCTTGTATGGCAACTTTTACTAAGATATTTGTAGACTTTTCTCAGAAAATGCTGTTGTTAAAAATTGCCAGCTTTTTCTTGTAAAAGAAAAAAAATTTACAGAGAAGATTTCTGGTTGAATTGGTATTTTTTTCTTTATGATATTGTTGTCAGTCAGATCAAATCAAAGCTTTTTACCTTAACATTTGTCTTCTATCTAGAGATCATAACTCTCTAAGTACTCTCTCCTACCTTTTCCCAAGTTTTATGAGAAGCTTACAAACCTTTGTGCTAAAACCCAATAAAAATTTCTGCTTCCTTAATCTCCTTTGCTCCTGAGCATGTGTGTGGAAAATTTTCTGGTTTCCATCTGAAATCATATGACTGTTATGTCTGTTCATCATCCTTTTTATTTTGCTGTCATTAAAAGTGAGTAGGCAGCTGAATCGTTGTTCTCCACCCTATTCTGTCTTTTCTTGACTGAAGGGAAGGAAAAATATCTTGTTTCAATAAAACTTTTTGAACCTCAGTCACTGTCATGTTGCCTCAAACTGGACCACAGCATTAAGATTTTCTTGCTAATGAACTATACCAAGGGGAGTTCATTCTGCTGTGTCTGTTTTTCTCGGAGCCTCTGTCTTTTCTATTAGTCATAAAATGGTGTAGGTTAGCTCTAAGACGTAATTATCTAGTTTCAAAAGGTCAATACACCATACTCACCTTAGCAATTATCCACTTCACTGACAGTACCTTACCTCACTTTATGCTTCCACAATTATTCTGGTCTTTCTGTTGAAAAGTAAAATCCAGTGCAAGTTTATGGAGACATTTTACAGAGAGAAGATATTCTAATTTGAAGGAAAAAAGAAACATTTTGATTTTTTTTTTCCCATGTAATATTGTGTTGTGAATTGATTTTTAGGCTTTCAATTCCTTTATAAATCATAATCTGTAGTTCTAGCCAAGAGCATCTAAAATACTTTATGTACACATATTACAGTGTATTTTACATGGAAATAAAAGTCTTGAGAATCTTTTCACTGTAGATGTGAGATAGGCTTCACTGCTATTCAGTCAATTTCTATTTTTAGTTAAAGCTTCAGTAATAAATTTAAAAAATAAGTATTAATGTTCCTGTGAAATACTTTTTTGTAATTTTGTACTTAAACACAGAAATAAATTAATTTAAAGGACTTTTTTTTTTTTTTTAAATGTAATGAATGTTTGGGGACGTAAAAAAATGACAGATTCCCTTTAAAGAAACACAGTAACGTGTCTATCTCTATACACATATATATGTATGTATTTTATTTACACATATATATCCACAAACATTTAATTAGGTCTATGCAAAACAGCTAACATTTTTTGAATGTTTGCCTTGTGTTCCGTTTTCAGTGGCATTTAGTGCAATGTCCTTACTGAGCAAAGTTCCTCTAGCTGCTTTCCTCATCTTGCTGTATTAGGTGTCAAAACACTTGTTTTCTCTGGCTGCATAGTGGAAAGGAAAACAGGTTCCTACAAGGTACTTGCACAGTGGTTGAGGGAATTTTCAGCATTTTTAAACTGTGTAGCATGGAGTAGATCAAAAGATCCTGGGGGTGCATTCATGCTCAGTGAGGGGGAATAGGTCCCTCACACAGCAGCTCCAGTTGTACAGATATGAAACAGTTCACAGAGTCCATCAATGTATGTCACTATCCCTTTAGTTTTTTTTCATTTTTAAAGTGAAAAAGTTACTTTCTCTAAAGGCAGCAAAATAAGGTTGGTGAACTTTTTTTTCAACTGAAAACCAAACATCATTCCAAATCTTGTTTCTAGAGGGAAACAGCCCCCTGTTTAGCTTCCCTTTGATTTAATGAGAGCCTGAGTTCTCAAAAATCTGAGTTAACACCTGGCATTGCATTTAATCTTTTCTGGAACCTAAAGCACCAAGTCATAAAAATATCCTTCTGAAAACATCTTTAAGACTGCTGAGCAGACCTGGATGAGTTTTGAAAAACCATAATCCTGCAAAAATTTTTCCACTGAATTACATTAAAGTTTGTTAAATACTTAGTTTTGCTTTTTCTTCTTCACATAATTCCATACCTGATTTTTTCCTTTGTTTTAGTCTCTCTAGTCATTTTGCAAGAATGACATGAATGATAGAGAAGCAACTTCCCAAAGTGTTTAAGTTTATATGTTTTATATGAATGTACCTTCACCTCTACTTAAAAATACAACTCTTGGAAGTTGTGCTTCAAGTAGAAAAAACAGTAGTGTGATTCTTCAGTGGGACATTACTGCTGAGAATAGCTGTATTTCATCTTTGAAGTAAGGTGAAAAGGAAGAGGATATAACATTATAAATCTAACTCACCAAAAAAAAAAAAAGTGTAACTGACCCGACTTTGTTTTTCTGTGGATTCAAATGCACATCTAAATCTGTAATAATACTGTACATTCACAGGTTTTCTGAGGCCTTTGTAGTGAGCATACTGTTGCTTCTATCATGAATAAATGATATGAGATAAATTAAGAGGGTGGAGCTAATTTTTATTCTAAATAAATTAAGATAGTGGAGCTACTTCATGGAACAAGTAGCTGAAATTGCATAGGAAATATTTCTCACACCTGATAAATGCAGTACCCATACTACTTAACAATTAACAGTTCCTTAAGTTGTTTTAAATTGTTCCTGAAAGATTGTAATGAATTGATTAGATCATCTATTAATATAGAACACACAAAAAAAAAAATCAGAAAAATAATGGAAAACATTATTCCTTAAGTCTCAATGAAAATAAGTGTGTGCATCCTTCTTTACTTTAGGAAGATTAATTAGCAAAGATGTTACCAACAAATACTTGGCCAGTAGTTTTTTAGTTATTTTCATACTTTAAAAATATATATATGTTATCCTTTATGGCCCTTTTGAAAGCAGTATTTCTGTTTTCCACTAAATGAGTTAAAATATATAAATAGACATAATAGATTTTATTTGATTCAAGATAAAACATGTTGAAAATCTGCTTTAGAAAGATGTGACTAGTCAGTTCAGGAACATCTGTGTTTCTCATAAAACAATAGTGGTATCACAGCTGTTTTCTGCAATCTACGTTACATTCATATGAACCTCTCCTGTCTGTTTTAAATGTAAATATGTAAGTATTTGCAACCTAACTCCATCAAGGATGGGGTCAAGAATATTCAGATTAGAAGCATCCCTGAAGCAAAGAGAGACTTCCCACTGCTGAGTCATCTTCTATATCTTTACAACAACTTACATCACTTAGCTGGCCTTGAGTGTTGCCAGGTGAACTCCTGGAGCTGGAAGGGCCCTGACAGGGATTTTGGGTTGTGGGTGATATTAGGAATGCATTGCACAGCTGTGGGAGACAAATTCTGTCTGCTCAAGAAAAGGTTGATCTTTTAGCTGTTGAATGACAAAGTTCTATACGATGACTTTGCGAAGCTGGTGTTCTGACTTGATATTAGAAAGCTGGGATCCAACACCTCACTTTTTTGCACACTGTAAATCAAAGAGGAAAATAGATCAAATACTTACTATGTGAGCATTGTATGAAAAGTGTTATTTGGAAGAAGCATAAGTTATAGTTTGGGAGAGCTCTAATGAACAAGAAACCAGCCCTGAGTACTGTCACCCTGAAAAGGAGTATTTCAGAAAATAGGAAATCTAGTACTTTGCCAGAAACAATTCATAGAAAATCAATTATGTCAAAATTTTCTATTTGTGTTTTTTTACAAGTTATTATGTTTTTCTGACTTTATTATTGAGTTATATCTGTATATGATATATTAAATATTTAAATTTATTGTTATTGAAGCCTGTAGACATCTTGGGTGCAATGAATTGAAATTTTACAGACACAGAGGTAAGTAAATTAGACTTTGACAACAGATCTTGATTTGGTAGTCATCCTGTGCTTAGTTGCCTGACTGAAATTCAACCTTGGATGGCTTTGTGATTTCTATTTGAAATCCGACAAAAATGACTTGGTATTGATTAGTGTCATCACTGTGAAAAGGTGAATGTTCAGGCTTAGAATTTGAGTTGTCTTTTGGCACTTGCTCTTTTTAAGTTTCATATGCTTAGTGATTGACATACAGTATGTGAATTGGCTTAGAAATGGAATTTGGAGATGCCCCTAACTAATTTGCTAATGAAGTATTTTATTGTCTTACTTATTTTGTCTTTGATTTCCTATATATTCC
Source organism: Eurypyga helias (assembly GCF_000690775.1). Classification (NCBI taxonomy): domain Eukaryota; kingdom Metazoa; phylum Chordata; class Aves; order Eurypygiformes; family Eurypygidae; genus Eurypyga; species Eurypyga helias. The sequence goes on along the minus strand of NW_010257048.1, from coordinate 16,935 downwards.
AAGGATTATAGTTTAGTATTTAGATTCAACTTTAGTTCATAAAGTATCCATACCTAAATAATGATAGCCTTTGGACATTATAGACCTCATTTTCAATGGTTAAGCATATGATCAGGTGGTCAAGGTCTAATTTATACATGGAAACTGAAACATCAACACTGCTGTTTGTCTTTTACTGTTTACCATGAGAAGATGAAGCTTGTGGAGGAAAAACAAACAAACAAACAAACCCCACCTTGAGTACCTTGTATTTTTTTTTCTTTTTTTTTTTCCTTCCCCCTACTTTTCTCAGTCTTTTGAGGAATCCTCCAGTTTGTCATATATAAGGTACTAGCTAGAGGAAGATCTGGAAAAATATTATGATTGTTAGTAAACAATTACTTGTGGTTTTCCATTGAATGTGATTTTTGTCCTTACTAGGGAGACTCAAAAAGCATTTCTCTTTTCCTCTGAAAATCTGAATGAGCCGCTTAAAACTGATAGAGTTTCTAATTGTTTTTATTTGCTCAGATAAGGTGGGAATCGACAGGTTTACTATTTGATAATAGTAATAATATTAATATAATAGTAATATTATATTTGATAATAGATAATCACATTGTAACAATTTACAGGGTCTAAATTATGTTACTGTAATATTGTAACACCTCATTCCTTTTGCTTCATGTTTGGTAGCTTTTCATTGTTTGCCAGAAATTGTTTTAAAAATAAAAGTAACCAATAAGTAAAAAAGTACGTCTCTGGCTCTTTCTAATGCCTTTTCAGCACAAATACACTGTTTCTTCAGTAAATAATGGCCTTGCACTCTTGTCAGTCTCTACTTTAAATAATCTATTTTAGATCTCACAGAACGGAAAATAGTAAATTTCTTAAATTTTATGTTATTAACATTTCTCATTTTTTATCTCAGTTGAAAAAACTGGAAACTTTCACTTTCACACTTTTTAATCTATCTTAATTTCTTTTAATCTTCTCATAAGTACCATTTAATAATAACATTAAGTGATAATTATGGTTTTCTGAAAAATATGTGTTAGTACCTGATAAGTACCTGTTTCATGCTGTAAAAAGAAATTAATTTTACCAATTTTCCTTTTGAAATCTGAGAAACAGTGCATACATTTGTGACAAAACCTCTGTCTAATTGTTGCTGAAGTGTAAATAAAATCAGTTCTTAGATAATTACTTTATATGACTTAGTAACATGGCTTTTTGCTGATATATTTAACTTCTCCTAAATGTGGATAATTGAATTTAGAAAGCTTGGTTATCCTAAATTAAGTTTACAGCATTGGCCATAAAAGATATTTATTTAAGAATATTAATTGTGACCTCATAAAACAGAGTAATGTGAAAATTTAAAAATCCGTCCTGCTGTTATTAGGATAGTGGCTTCTGGTACTGAAAACATACTTTAGAATTTCTTCAGTTTAATGAATATTCATTATAGTCCTTCTAAAGTGTAAACAGACTAAAACTAAAAACATGCTGATTTTTTTGTCTTTTGGGGAATAAAAACTGATCTTTGACAGAGTCCAAAATCAGTATCTATGTTATCTAAAACAAATTATTTTATTAACTTTTTGAATACTGTTGTTCCATAAATAGCAGGGAAAAAAATAAGATTTGGTTACCAGTTGCTATATTAAAACATTACTAATGATTTAATTTTGTAAAGGTACAGTTATTTGAAAATTGACTCCTTTTTCAAATTCATGTACTTTATGAAACATGGAAAACTTCTATTTTAGATTGATTTCTAAGCTGCCTGCCTTAGTCTCAGGTGAGGCCATTAGCCTCACTTGGAAAAGAACAGGGGTTTGTTACTCATATGATTCTTCCTTCTTTTTCTTTCTTTCGGTTGTTCTTCCTCCAACTCCAACCCTTAGCTGGAAAGACTTCGGTTTGAGAATACCTCTGAATGGGGAAAGAGAGAGAGAGTTGAAGCAGAAAAGCAAAGTTTGGAAGAAGAGAACAGCAGACTGAAGTTACAGGTAAAAGAAATTCAGGGTCTTCTGGAGATGAAAAATAGAAAACCACTAATTAAATCAAGTTGTGATCATCAAAATGCACAAAGTAAGCTGCTGGTTAAAAATAAGATATATTCATTGCTTAGTTTGATTTCTTGGGGAAGGCTCCCCAGAAGAATTATTATTTCATAATGTCAAAATATGTCCCTAAAGTAAGGGTTGTCCAAGAGACAACATCACTGTAAGCATTTCATACCTGGACAATTAGAAATCAGTGACTTTGAATTTCTATAGGGTACAGAAACAGAAAAAAATATTATTTCACTTTTAAAAAGAAGCAAGGGGAAATGATAAGTCTGACAAGATTATGTAGCAAAAGTGGAGACTTGGAGGAACAGAACAGCTTAAGTCGGCTTTGGTAGCTACAGAGCACTGTTGAAGGTCAAAGCACAAAAAGCTGTGAGACAAATAATTTCTCTTGTCTTGCTGAATATTGAATCTCTTCTTAGGGAAGACGGAACTGAAGGAACAGCCTTATTTCTTATTTTTTATTCCCCTAAAGATCTCTTCACTTTTAAATCTTGTACTGCTAAAATTGATGGGATAAACTATTCAGATAGACTTAGGTCTAGATATTTCCTTTATTTTATGGTTTTCAGTGCCAATAATTAAGGGCAATCAAGAAGGTTCCCACTTTCATTGAGACTGAAAGCTGTGTAAGAGAAAGCAGAAAGAAACCACCAAACAAACAGTAAATGTACATAGTCGATGTTACAAGATGGGCCGTGAGAAAAAACAACATTATTATTTGCCTAAAAAAGAAATAATTTAATGTAATTTCTGTGCATACTGTTGAATAATGACATTCTGAGGCATTCTGAATAACTAGGACCAGATTTGGGGTACATAGTAATTTTTCTTGGGAAAGACTAAGAGAGAGGTTCTCTACCTGAGGCCTGCTTTTAAATGTAATGGTATGATTTTTCTATATTTCTGTGATGGCTCAGGAATAGCACATTACAATCATGCATATAGTTTGTAGTTATAAAGTATCTTACATCACAAACACTGGGTTTGGATTTTCCTTTACTCATATTTATTTTACCATATCATAACAACATTTTCATGATTTTTCATACTGCAAGTAATTTGAAATCAGAGATGTGACCAGAAAGATGCTCATCTGCTAAGGCATGTTAATATATTGCAAATATATTTTAGTTGTATGGCTGTGCTGGGTATTTCCTTTACACCAGTAAAGACTGTGAAACTAAATTACTGCTCCCTAAATCTATTTTTATTTCAGTTGACTAAGAAATCAAGTTTCAATTATTCAATTTTCAAGATCTAGAAAAATCAAATAGACAAAAATTTCAAAACAAAAAATTCTCTGTTTCTGTACACCTCTAAGGCTGTTATAACACACTTGTGCTCCTAGATTTGTTAATCAGATAGTACCTTTCTTCCTTTCTCTATAGAGTAAGCAGCTGTTTCAACCAGTGTACCAAAGTGCATATGCTGTGATCGTTCTTGGTACATAATTGTATGACAAAATTTTAAAGTGATTGATGTATTGAGGGTATTAACCGAAGGGAAGAACACTTTAAATTCATGGAAATAATGACTATGTACTTGATTCCCAAGAAAAGGATCTTCAAATACCGGTTTTTAAACTTGCAGCATCATAAGGGTGTGTTTCTTTATATATAGAAAGAGTACTCTAATTGGAAGTAGCCAATTGTGTGTTGTGTTCTTTTTGGTCTGACATTTGTGCTTATTTGAGTTAGTGTTGAGCCACCCAGTCCATGTAATTCTGGTTATAGTGTTAGTTACAGAGGATTGTCTCTTCATTATACTACCATTTTTATTTCCATGCTCTTCAGAGGACATATTCCTTTACTGAATCCTTATTTAAAAGCAAACAAACAAACAAACAAAAAAAACACCACACCACCACCACACAAAACCAAAAACAAACAACCTCACAACCAAAACCCAACACTCCAAGGCTTAAGAAATACATAAAAATTTTGTCTTGTGACAAAGGAGATAAGAGAAATAAAGCTTTTATTTTGTTAATAGATGAAGTAATTTTGTCAAGAGGTTGCTGAAAACCAACTCTTTTATTTGTGTACATTGGAGCCACGTAGTCCCCAAATGGCATAAATATTGATTTATAGAGCTGAACACCTCTTGTCTGACCCCATCACTTCCTGTATACTTTGCTTCTCTCAATTTAGGGATATTGATATCTCTGTCTTCTGTGTTTCAGAAAATTTGTGAAGAAGAAAAATAATAGTTGATGTAAGATAACCAAAGTTTTTTCTCTATCTGAAGTTAATTTTTTTTATTTTTAATTTTTTTTTTTTTTTAAGATGCTTTCATCAGAATTTTGTTTAGAACTTGATGGTAATGAAGGTGATTCCTTAAAAGACAATGTTGTACCCTACATCTGCCCTTCTTAATGCAGAAACATTGTAGAAGAAATTATTCTAATTGTTTTTTTGTGAGTGAAGAATATTTAATATTTCTAATCTCTTTGTTTAATTATAGTTGAAAAGTGGGTATGTTAAAGAAACAATTTCAACACATCCTTTATGTGTGTTGTCATATAACACATTTGCAAAGGAAAACAAATAATTTCATTGTTAGTTTTCCTTTTGTCTACAATCAGAATACCAATCAAGAAATCACTTAACAGGAACATTAGATACCAAAATAAGCACTGGTTTATCCAGTTTCTAATTTTGGGATATTTGCTGTAGTTTATAGCTCTCAGCTTGTGTTACACACATTTTCTGACTCACTGATCAATTCCATTTTCCTTTCACTTTCTTTTTGCATCTTTTTTTTCCTGTGCTTCTTTCATATAGTTGACAATATTTGGTTACTTTAAGCCACGTGTCTTACCAAGGAGATTTATTTTCTTATTACCAAATGTGTAATACCAATGAGTCAAAACCTTGTTGGAAGGAGATCTAACTTCTTTAGTACCGAATATCGCACTATATTTAATACACTTTGTGCACCCTGCCTGAGCAAGGTTATAGAATGTAGAAGAATTTTTAGGTGGCCATGGTCACAAAGTGTTAATGCAGGCCTGCGTGCACAACCCAGGCTGTGTGAAGGACGATGGGTCCTTGAGCAGGTGAAAGGAGGAATTGATAGGTTTTTGAGCAGGTGAAAGAAGGAAGTGGTAGATTGAGTAAAAAAGAAAAAGCTGTGGGGCAGGATGCCTAAATCGCCAGGGGAAGGAGTGTTGTCGCATATGTAGCTAATTAGGAGTAAAGGTAGAGCACGTGGACAAAACAAGGTAACCAATCATTTAGAGGCTGATGGCGCATGGGACTTTGAAACTCAATAAATACCCTAATGCCGGAATAAAGTTAGAGCTTTGAGCATTACCTCTGTGAGGATGTGTTGTTGACTCTGTGCCCGACCTCCCGGTACCGACCGACTCACTGCAGTAGAAACTTTTCCAAAAGCTCTCTAGAAAATGTTTTTCTGTCACAGTAGTGTTTGCAAGAGGTCTTCATAACTCAGTAGGAGGTTAGTCCAGGGAGACTGCAATTTTGCCAATGTTGTATAGATACACTGTGGCTATAAGTATTTGGAATCCAGAATTCCTCTTACATTGTACTACTGTAATTTTGGTATAAGTGTCTGTGCTAGGTTTGGTTGGGACCTAGTTGGTTTTTTTCATGGTGGCTAGTACGAGGCTGTTTTGCATCTGCATGGAGAAGAGTATTGATAGTGCTGGTGTTTTTAATGGTTGCTAAGGTGTGTTCTTACTCCTCAGGGGACACGGTCAGGACATGAACTGTCATTCTCAGTGTATGGGTTGGGTGTTGTGCCAGGGATGGACTCTCCCTCTCTCTTTCCAGCTCTGGCTCTTGGTCAGTTGGCAGGTGGTGACTGGTCCTATCATCTGGTTTTTTTCCATTATTTTCATTACATATTATTAGTGTTGTTAGTGTTATTGGTATAATTGTTTTATTTAAATTGCTTTCAATTATTAAATTGTTCTTTTCTCAACACACAAGTTTCTCTTTTCCTCCAAATCCCCTCATTCACTGGAGGAGGTGGTGGGGGATGAGGGGAGGTGGGAGAGTGTCTGTGTGATACTTAGTTGCTGGCTGGGATTAAACTGTGACAGTGTCAAAATCAGTATGTTGACCTCTACCCCAGTATGTCAGAGGGACACCTGTTCCCTAAGGGAAAGGCAGCTAGGAGCTGAGCATGGGACCAAGGCCAGGACAGACAGAGACCTAACCTAGTCCCACAGCACCTGAGGAAGCAAAGTAGAGTGGGTCAGGTGGCATCCAGGGTAAGCTGAAAGTCTCGATCATCAAGCAAGACCATAGTGACTGATGCAGCTGAGGCTGGAGGTCAATCAAGGCTTATGGGAGAGCCTCGTTATAAAAGCTCCAAAGGCAAGGAGGAGTAATCCTTGCTTTTGGTTTCCAGAAGAGCTTCCTGGAAAAGCTTTGCTTAAGGTCCTGTCTAAAAGAGGAGCAGGGGCATGCCCTCAGCTACACCATCTCTAAGTTGGCCCTGAGCCCAAGAAGTCACATCTTAGGAAGGGGAGGATGCTCTTAGAGCCCTGATGTTCATCATTTAGTATCAGATGACTGTATTGGTATTAGAGCATGGCGAAGAGATTACAAAGCAGAACAGAAAGAGATTCTACCCAGTCTAGTTTAATTCACCAAAATATTAAGTTCCTTTTCTCTTCAGATTGATTAAATATAATCTGGTTTTTAGGTTATTTTGTGATTGTTAGTTGTTCTGATAAATTAATCGATTAACAACTTTTATGTCCCGTTGAAGGTCAACACTGGTGTCTACAGGACCCCATTACTGTTGTTTCTATCTGAAGGTCAGCATAGTTGTGTGGAAATACCTTTTACCAAGTCTAATACCCTAGAACTGATTAACTTTAAAACGGTTACTTACATTCACACTCTTGTGGTTTTATGATTACTGAGTGTAAAAGTACCTGCAGTTCTGAATTGTTTTAGACATTTACACCTCATCACATGACATACAGAAGCCATGTACCATGAATAAAGAAGCTGTTTTTTCATGAGAAGTTTTATTTCCAGCTAACCAAATGGTAGTGAATGCTTCTGAAAGGTCTGCATCCTTGGCTCCAGTGATAGAAACTGGATCAATTTACTTGAAGAATATTGTTGATAAAATCTGAAAGGTCATGGTGTTCACACATACATAATAGTCTTAGTTCTGAAAAATCAATCTGGCTGAAGTGATTAGGTGAAGAAAGCTATTGATGCTTTTGTTTGTTTCAGAAACAAAAAGATGGTTGTGTTGAAAGTAAATTATTAATTTTTAACACTGACCTTATTGGGACTTCTTAAATCTAATAAAGAAGAAGGTGGGTTTTTTTGTTTTTACATGCAAATCTTTAAGATATAAAAAATACCCACTCCATAAATCCAAAGTTTAATGAAAATATGCCATGAAGATAAAGAATATAAGGCCTTAGAGTTAAATAACTTGAGAAATAGGAAATCTAAGCAATTATCTAGTCTAGGGTAGATCCTCTTAAGACTATTTCAGTGCTGCTTTTCCACATTTAATAAATCCTTGCAGAGGTGATTGAGGTGTTTGGTTCCTATCCTGCCTGAAGAGTTTAACAGTTAAGCTACTATGAAGACTGTGTCTGTCTTACTTTTGTTTATTTTTCATTGTATAGCTGTTCACACTGAAAGACATATAAGCAACATCCCACTCAAGTCCTTGGGCTTATTCTAACATAAGTTGTCAATTTTTTGTCTTCTGGTTTCATGGTGAGAAGGCTGTTGATGCTTAATTCCAACATTGCCAAGCCCCTCATAGAAACAGTTTAACCCTACAGATTTGAAAACAATATTAAACTGAAACGTATCAAGTAATTTGTGTTAAAGGAGCAGTCAGTGTTTGGAATCATGGAGTTGTATTTCCTTTCTCTACACTTCAGTCAACTGTACGCTCCTTTTCCTACTTTGAACTCTTCAGAAAATAGTTTAGATTTTGATGGACATTGCATTCCAACATGAAGATTTTTTTTTGCCTTTAAAGATGTATTTTAAAGTTTTGGCAGTGAAGTGGTTAAACTGGATTGGGGTACAAATTAATTTGTATTGGTGATGATGGACTTCTGACTTCCACATTTAATTTTTTTTTTTTTTAATTAAAGAAGATAAAGTGATTGTTAAGTCCAAAATCTGGAGTCTTATGGATCAAATAATTATAACAATACCATAACAGTCGGCAGTTAGATGAAGTCTTGATCATATCAGGTCTTTGAATAAAGCCTAAGCTACTAGTCTTCTGTCATAACTGCTGCCTCTGTGCATCACTACAGTTTGACCATTAAATCATATATAAAAAAGTCTGTACAAATAGATTTAATGTTCCCATATCACACTACTAAAAATTTACAGTGTTAGGTAGCAAAGTGCACAAGAATAAACATTCTTTAATACTATACAGAACATAAAAATAACCTGAACACTTCTGTTTTGATGGTGAGATCATCAATAGTTCCATGCCTGCCTTTATTTGAAACAAGGGATTGATTATTTGGCGGGTTCTGGGGATATTCTGAAGCTCTGCTGGAATTCTCAGCCTTACTCTTTTGTTGGTACAAGCTGTAAGTATAGGCTGTAAGAAGGCTGCATTTTCTTTTATTTTTCATATGTCTTAATGTCTATACTGTCTCCATTTCTTCAAGTTCCTGTTTTAATAATAATCCCACTTTCAAATACAAATCTTAGCATTACAGACTTTAAATGGCAAGATCTAGATATGTATAATTGCCTAAATGTACTGAGTGTGTCTGCTTATCTGAATATTTATATGAAACTACAGGCCATATATTATCACTTCCCTTTAAACCATAAGTAGCTGTCTTTTTCCTGGAAGGGAGGAAGTGTAGTTTAGCATTTTACACATTGTTTGTATGGAAAATATTTTTCATTTTTATTAACATATGATTGCAGTGAATGCAGATCTCAAAACTAAAAAAAAAAAAACAAACCACCAACAAAAAACAACACCAAACCAAAGCAAACAAAAACCAACCAACCAACCAACAACAAAACCATAGGCAACATTCAGATATATTCTATTTAAACTTTATAGGGTTATAGCACATCTTAATCTAATCTTGGATTGTGGACAGTCCTTTTTCTTAATTTTCAGATATGCAAGAGGTAGCAAGCAGATTCTTTGAATCATATATATTTTTCAGAAGTGATGCCATTAAAGTTCACTTCAGTCGTATTATACTACAGTTATATGACTGAAGTACCATGACAGAGAAGCTATGCTGTGTAATAAATTATTTCAAATAATCTTTATCAGAAATAGTTCATCATATGTGGGCAAACTACAGTGGGTTTGTTGGTGTAAGAAAAAATTGTACTAAATGTATAATTACATATATGCATGCTTTTTAAATGAGAAAAAAAAATTGCATTTGAAATTGAAAACTGAGCTCTTGCTGTTTAATAAAACTAAAGGAATCATATTGTCAAAAATATATGTTCTATCATTATAGAAATTCACAATTTAAATTGGGATGAAAAATAAATCTCCTGTCTTTGCTTCATAGAGCTGAAACTTTTAAACTTACCTTAGTATCTTTTTCCTCATCCTTTATTCAATAATATATTCTGAGGTAACTCAGCTAAATGATTTATTTGGATGTTTATCTCATTAATTTTGTTTTCATTAATAAATTTAATTCATAAGTAAATACTTAATGAGTATCTATGTGGCAAAATTTGTGATAGCTAGTTCATTCTAGTGTTTCGCTGTTTATCTGAAACATCATTAAAATGATTAGGTAAAAATTATTTAGGTAAAAAGTAACTGGCTTAACTTTTAAAAGGTAGAAATAAATAATGTATTTTAGCATGTTTGCATGTGTTTGTCCAATACACATAAAAAAACACCGAACAAACAAAAAAAACACAAACAAAAAAAAAATAGACTGCAATTAAAAATAAAAGTAGATGGTCTTGAAGAGTACTCTGACAAGAAACACAGTGTAAATCACTAGATTGAAAAGTATTTAAATATATTCCAATGGTGTTACAGTCTATGGAGACACAAACACTGTAGTATAGGACAAATTTTGGCATAAGAAGGACTAAAGGATGTCAGTGAGTTAACACTCCTTGAGATGCATGTTCAATTTTTTTAAACCTTTAAACTTCATTCTTCTTGATGTCTTTTTTCATGCCTGGGTAATAAGGTTTAATCTAGGAAGACCTCTAGGTAATATAAATATGTTTGTGTATCGTTCTGAAGTCTACAATAAAAAGATCTATGAAGGATTAATTTAAAAGAAGTCTAATTTGGCACTTCTCTAATGCGATTCTGGACAAATGCTGTAGCTGCAACAGTTACAAACAGTACAGTTTTCTACTTTGTATGTGGTTTATTCACTAAAATAAAGTGGGGTTTTGATACAAAAAAGACAAAACCATACAATAAAATGTGGTTAGCTAATGTACAGCATCTATGATGTAACTCTCCTGTAGCCATGCAAAGCTGTTTAAAATACCACTGTTGGTTTGTAGTAGAAAATGGATGGTAATTGATTTTTTCTAATGTGGCTTACTGTAACCTCTCGGTATTTGTCATAATTTTGTGGAAACTCTTGTAAAAAAATGAGGAGAAAGCAATTTGTCCAAGTTTATCTATGAGGAATAATCAGAGTTATGGGTTTAGATAGCAGTCTGCTTTTGTAATTTCTGCATTTGTAGCTGCATGTGGCTGCTTCTTTGTCCTCAAATTTAAACCCCAGTATTTCTGTACTGTTTTCTTCCTAGTTAAGACAAATGAGTGTTTCTGCACTGTTTTCTTCCTAGTTAATACAACAGTATTTGTAAATCAATTCTGTCATGTATATTCATACACTGTAGCGATAAAAAAATTGACATAACATTTCTTCATAATTTATTAAAATTCAGTTGAAGTGATGGTGGTGATTCTCAAGAAACTGATATACCAAGTTGGTCTCACTCCACTGGAGACACCCCAAAATCACTAGACTATAACAGAATTCAAGATATTGATGTAAGGAGGGACGTATGTGTTTTTGAGGTTTTGGAGGGTTTGTTTATTTGTTTATTTAAACAATTTGTGAAAAAATGGTAAATCCCAAAATAATCTAGTGCCACTCATACTTCTGTAAAAAGTATGACACAACAAACTCATAAATCACATCTCCTATATGTAAACCCTATGGATGATAGGTTCAATGCTCTTCCAATTAATGTTAATTAAAATATTTTAATATTTTTCATTACCAATAATTGGATTCACCAGTACTCCTATAGCTATGTTATGCTCAGTTGGTTTATAGTAGTCCATAACACTTTCATGTAGCCTTTAAATGCTTAAGAAAGAAGATACTCTAAAGAATGAGGATTTATTATTATTACTACAATGTAAAATAAATAAGTATGACCCAGATTTAAGACAAAGGGCATTAACTAGTCTGTTGTACTAGAGCAAATCTAGAAATGGAAATATAATTTTATACGGACCTCTGTGAATCTCTTATTACGTTTCAGGAGAGCGGTGCAAATCTGAACTGATGAACATAGCACTTTGGAAATAATTATTTGATCAACATGAGACTTTAAGTGAGGAAAAATGTCAATTAAAGAAAAGATGCTACATATTTTAACATGCGGAAAATATCCCAAAAGTCTCAACAAAACTTAATTTGACCCTATACATCTATTCTCCTTTCAAAACTTCCCACAAAAAACTTGTACCTTATAAACTGTTGAGTTTTATTTCTAGCAAAAAATAATTAATGCTCCAATAATGCAGAAAAATTTTGCTGACAAAGTATATTGATTATAAAAGCTTTTTTGACAAATTTATGCATTACTATCAATTATTACTAGTTGAATAAGAAACAAAATATTTGAAATAATTTTTTAAAATTTCCTAGGCCATTTTTCACTCTACTAGTTATTTAGTTACTAGTTCTTTACTAGTTATTAAGTTCCGATACTCAGTGTCTGAAATAAATTAGTGTTCTGCATCTAGACTAGTAAACTGTGATTTTGGACAAATGAGAGTAGGCTGATAAGGTCCATCTTGAATGTATATGTAGGTTGAAGTATTTCATATCCATCTTGGAACTGTGGAAAAAATTACATGGCTTTCGATTTTTCTTATTCTTAATGCTGCCGAGCTAAGGAATTTCTCTTGTGCTAAAATGTTTGTTCAGTTTGCCTTTCGATAAATGGGAGCTATGTTTCATAAAATCATCTAAATTGATATTTAGAAATGTCACCCATGATATGGTGGCATTTTCTAATATATCCCAAGGTAAATATAACCTTTCACTCAAAATCTTTGTTGTTGAAATTATGCAGTCATATAGCCTGTTTCTTATTTGGAGTCTTTGTATTTAAATAAAATTTTAAAAATCACTGGTTTGCAAGCAGATTTACCTTTTCAGTGACATTTTAGGCATTAGTTACCTATGAATTATCTTTCATTATTCCAGATAGTAAGGGATAATATGAAGTATTTGAATATAAATATGCTGTAAATAGCCTCCAGAGAAAAAAAGATTGATTTATCAGTATGTTTCATAATGCTTTATGTTAAGCTCATCAGCATCTGTGTTCTATGACTATACTTCATTTCAGACAAACAATTTGTCTGAATTCCCTAATTAATACAAAAGAAATCATTAAAATTATTCTCTTTCTAAAATAAAAGTACACTTGCCTATTTTCTAAAATAAAAGTACAGCCTTGATCACTGTACAAGTCTTTGTTAAAACCACAGTTGTTGCTAGTGGTTTGGTTTTAAGGCAGTCTACAGCACAAAAAATGGACAATACTGTATTTTTCTAAATGTAGTTATTACCTAGCCACTGGGCCTTCTCAGAAAATAAACTATGCAGAGTAGTCTGCTGACTTGCATGGTCTGAAATAACCACAAATTGTTGATGCAGAGTTTCAGATTGAAGATTATTCAGTGTCCTGAATATATTTAGCAGTCTCATTTAGACAAGCCAAATACATTGCTTATTATTCATTCAAATTTTTTATTTTTTTCCATTTTTCTACATCTGTTATGATCCTCATTGAATTAGCATTTTCCCATCTTTTTGGGCCAGTGCTTACCATAACATTGTATTGGTCACTTTATCCAGGTTCAGACATATTTCTATCTTTTTGCCTCTTAAGGTCACTGATTTTCACTATTTATACATACAGTGGAAAGCATGTCATTAGCGTGGTAGGAAATGGTTGAGCAGAAGTTGAATGGCTGATCAAAGAATTAGAAACCAGGAAGAATGCTGTAAGACTTCCATCTTTAAACTTTTTTACTTTTTCTCTGTGTGTCGTGTCCTCTTACCCTTTTATCCAAGCCTGCTGCCAAACTACGCCTAATTCCCTTGATGACACCAGCAGAAGTTGACAGGAAAATTATGCTGCTTTAGAATAGTCCTCAGGTAAATTGCTCAAACAAGCTGTTAGAAGTGCCTCACTGGTAGCATAGCGCACACATTAGAGGTACTTTCTAGGTCATCTGAGGGAAGAATAATGCTACATACTTTCTTTTTCGAGATCGGAAATAACAATATTATCCTGCAAGAGGGCTTTAGATGTTCTCTGAAAACTGTTTATTGTGAATTCCTTCCACCACACTGTTATAATATCAAAATTATACAGTATTCTTTTTCTTTCTTTCTTTCTTTTTGATCCTTTGAGCCAGATAGCATTTCTGTGCTCACTGAAGAGATCTGTTGTTCTCAAAAAACACCCGACCCAAAACAAAACAATCCAAATCAAAAAAACACATCCCACCAAGGTGGTTATATTGCTGTGAGGTGGGTAGCTCTGCATTTCCAAATATAGTCAAATATAGTGGATAAGTAAAACAGAAAAGTTTAACTGAAAGTATGAATAAAATAACATATTGTGCTAATGTGTATTTAGGGCAACCGCTTGACATTACCTACACAAGTCAGTAAGATAATCTATATGGGAAAGTTGCTTTTAAGTTTTCTGTAAGTGTTAAATATGCAGCAGCTTCATGGAATTAGTAAATTGAACTAGAGTAAGATGCGTTAGATATATAAGATAACATACACCACGGAAAGACTGTACTTAGAGAAGGGCTGTATTTATATAAATACACACATAGCATCAGACTCAGGATGTAGCACAAGGTTGTGTTAAGAAACAAGCAAACAAAAACTTTTTATTTTAGGCTAAGGCATTCATATCTGTATTCCCTGTCCCCAGAAATTGTCTTCAAGTGGCATTTAAAGGTCTTGTTTATAGATCTTTGGGAGTGGTCTTGAATGGATTAAAAACTTTTATAATGGAAAATCTAGGGATCTTGGACATGTTCATTATGCAGATCAGCTTCCTAAGACCTGTGCAGTGATGCCCTGATTCTGAGAAATGCAGAACTTTTGTTGCAGATGCATCTTTTCTCTGACCACACATGGTAAATTTGGCATGATGAAAATGTGTTGGCTTTCCTGAATGTGCTCATGCCATCTGTGCACATCATACCCAATAGAACTGACTTTTTGGAAATGTTGATTCACTGTCTTCATGCGTTAAGTAGGACACATGTACATGTTGCTGAACCCTAGAGCAGTATGACTATCTGAGAAAGGTAAATGTTGATTAAAAAAAGATGTTTCTTATTTGGCTTTCCTACATATTCAAGGTGTACTACAGTAGATTATTTGAATTATTTCCCTAGCATGATTGTTACCTTACCTCTTTGTTTATGGCACTAAATCATGCTTCAAATAACAGAGAGTGAGGAACAACAACAAAATGCAGTTCATTTCATGACCTGTCATCTCCAAGAAAGCAGGGATCCATCACGCATAACAGTTACTTGGGAAGAAAAGTGCCATAACTCTGAACGTCCCCCAGCATTATATGCTGAGAAAACATCATTTGGAATGGAATATCTCTTTGGTCAGCTGGAGTCAGCTGTCCTAGATGCAACCCCTCACAGACTCTCTCCCACTCCCAACCTACTTGCTGGCAGGTCAAAAAGAGAAACAACAAAGTCCATCACACTGTGCAGGCACTGCTTAGCAATAGTTAATGCACTGGGTGTTATCAACACTGTTTTGGTCACAAATGCAAACCACAGCACTATATGAGCTACTATGAAGAAAATTAACTCTATCCCAACCAAAACTAGTATATCGATAAAAGATTCCTTCAGGTTACATTTTTCTCTTTGTAAAAGACAAGTGAAAGCAATATTACTTTGCTTAAGATGAGATATTATTTGTCTGTTTAAATCATCTACTTCAATAATTTGTTTTACTTCATTCTGTTGAGAGAATCTAGGCAATGAACAGAGATAGTGGATGAAAATAAACAATATGAACAGCATATACTTATGTAATTATATTTCTTGAAAAACTATCATGCATTTGTGGTTGGACATCTGCTTCTAATAGTACATTTTTGTCAGATATAGTTTCACAGGCTTTAGAACATCAGCTTTAAATTATGATCTGGAGGTGGACCAGGTCTCCTGTATTTATCTTTATTCATAAAAAAAAATATTCCAACTGCCCTTTTTTTTACATATCATATGGTGACAATAACAAAGTAAAAAATACGTAGGAAAAGAACTACCATCTCTCTGTGTAATTAAGGATGACTGCATAGCAGTGTGGATTTCTGCTACTATCATTATATTACAATATATTACGAAAGCAAAAAATACATTTTAGTGGTTAAAATCTATGATGTTTGTGGTAACATGATGGTAATATGGTAGTAACATGAGAAGTTTGTGGTTTGGACAGGACTGCATTAGAAAATGGCTGGTATAATAATTCTAGCTAATTCAATGTTAACAAAACCAAATTAAAGGAAACAGAGACCAGTAAATTAATATGTTACAATTTAAGTAGTAAAATTCATATGAAAGTTTATTTGATTCTTTTTTTAGCCTCTTTAAAGAATAATTTTATCACATGGTTCCTGACTGACCCAAAAGCCTTTTTCCAGCATGCCAGAAATTCCGTGCTCCTAATGAATTAAAATCTGGCACATCTTAGTTGTCACTTCTGTTTAAATAAATCTTATGTTTAGAATCTGGCATAATAAAAGTTTAAAATGTTGATGAAATGAGCTTGATACACTGTGTGAAGCATAGTTGAAAATTCACTTGAATATCTGTAACACATATATAGATGACTTTCTTCCTTTATAACATTTGTTTTTTCAAAGTCTAACAAATCAGTCTTAGAATGGTAAAGAAAGAATTCACAATACAAGTTAAAATGGGCTGCTTGTTTAGTTCCTAATTGGTTTCTTTTCCTATTTAGCAATTCTGTGATAAAATTTGTCTTTTTAAAATAATTATTATCTCTAATTACTTGACCATATTTGAAGATTCATTTTTTCAAGACAGTTCCTTCTTTGTTTGCCATAGTTCATTCTTAGCTGCAATATCATAATTTTATTACAGGCACTTACTTATTAATACCATCTCTTCTGCTGGCAGGATTAAGGACAGAAAAAGAAAAGCATTGCCAATTACTGTCCCCTTGTGGTATTTTAGATTGTTCTTTAAAAGTTTTTTATTCTTTGCCTATGCACCATCAACATAAAATGATGATATAGAATACCAGCAATTAGAGTTCAGCTCTGTTATTTTAGTTGTCACTTCATTATGTATCAACAGCATTCAGAATATTTAAAGGATTTTTTTTCTTACCAGTTGAGCTCTGGAAAGACATTAAATCCCATCTCCTGTTCCTTGAGGGACATGCAGTTCTCATACAATGCACTACAGAAAAAATAGGCGTGCAGAGTTCTTCACATGAAAATAAGAAGACTGGAATAAAGCAGAAAACATCTGACTAGGTCTGCCATGTCTGTCAGTTTGTCAAATTATTAGCTTAATAGAAGTAATATAA
>NW_010257047.1:743-1129 GCF_000690775.1 Eurypyga helias | reverse complement strand
ACCAAGTGGCCTTTGCTAAGTTGGCATCCCAAATTCTTGAGTGTTCCAACCCCCTTTTTGCTCAGGGTGGTCTTTAACAGCCCATTGCACTGCTCGACCTTCCCTGAGGCAGCTGCATGGTAGGGGATGTGGTACGCCCACTCAGTTTCATGTTCTTCACCCCAAGTGTCTATGAGGCTGTATGCTGAGTGGAGCACCCCCACTGCACCATCTCCACCTCTGTGGTGATGTCAACTCTCCTTGACTGACACTGCAGTCACTGCAACCTCTGCGCCAACTCTACCCCCAACGGAAACATCAATTCCCTCGAATGACACTGAAGCTCCGCCTCCCAGTGTGGCTCCACCTCCCACAACAGCTCTGCCTTCCTCTGTAGCTGGACCTCC
>NW_010257047.1:0-355 GCF_000690775.1 Eurypyga helias | reverse complement strand
GTAGAGGGTAGATAAACCAAGCAGTTGGGGTCACTTGCCAGAGAGAGTGGCATTGACAAAAGGATTGGGAGGAAGATCCAAAACGGAAGCTGCTGGAGGCGACTTGTGTCAAGTGTGAGGGAAAGGTATCCTTTTAAGGAAAGTGTGCCCCATGACATACACAAATGGACCACCATAGAGAAAGGTATGCAGAACGTGAGGGAACTAGCTGTGCTGGAGTTTGTTTATCGTGATGGGAAGAGGATGGACCCAGATGAAGTTAACTGTACACAACCCATGTGTCGGAAATTAATGCAGAATGGACCATCGTCGTTTACCACTATGTTTTAAATATTGGCTGGGGGGGGGGGTTTTT
>NW_010257046.1:46158-60176 GCF_000690775.1 Eurypyga helias | reverse complement strand
CTCCCTAGTATCAATAACAAGCCTGGTGTCCTGGACACTGCTCAGTGACATGAAGCCAAACCCACTTCTGCAAAGATGAATTAAAGGAAAGTTCCTTGGTGAAGGGGTGAATCAGAGCTGAGACATTTTGGAGGAAGTCTGGGACAGAGCTAAGGAAGTGAGGCAGCAGCAGCTTTGAGAATCTAGTCATTCCTTTCCTTCATTTTCTTAACAAGTGCTTAAAACCAAAACAATTGCTTTTGGGGTTTAATGGAACGTCATCATACATGAGCAGGATTTTTAACACTGCCTGTTTTGGCAAGAATCTGAATTTGTTTGTTTGTTTTCATCTGAGCCAAATCTATTTTGCAATCATTTGCTTTGCATGCAGATCAGTTATTGACAAATCTGATCTGCAGAACTATGCCATGAATATTTCTGCTTCTCAGCCAGAATGGCAGCTGCTTCCTGCTCAGGGAAACTGGAATAGCTCTTTCTTCCTTTGGGCAGAAAGCTGTCTTTTCTTGCACCTCAGGAGAGGTCCATCTTAAGTTTAAAAGTTTCTTTTTGAAGGACAGTACACGAGAACTTTATTAGGTTAGTGGATGGGCAAGTAACACATTTTTCTGTGTAGAATACCATGATCCAATGAAATTATTGCTCTATTCTAATGCCACACTACAGCATTATGTCAGCAAAGGACTGAGATATATTTTCTGTTCTCCACAACCGTATAGCCAAAGAGGGGAGTATCTGTCTGAAAAGTTCTTGCTTTGTACAGTTGCCCTTGCACATTGCTGCACTTCATTTTAGATATCCTTATTTCCTTTTGTTTTATGAAACATACTTCCTTCCCATTCTGTTGTGTCTTTTGGAACCAAGTCTCTCTAGAAGGAAGGTTGGGATCCAGTTGCCTAAACAGGGGAGCTTAGTATCATTTTGGATGCTCTGGCATTTCTGAGACATCCTCATTGGATTGGCAGATACACTACAGGACTTAGGGGAAGCCTGTGCCCTTTTAGAATAGCAATTGAATCTGTGGTGTCTGCATGGTGCTAGATGTGTCTGCAGGTGTGACTCCTTTCTGAGTCTCTCCCTACAAAAGGCACAGGGTGTTTGCTCAAAGAAGAAAAGTAATGAATCTGTGGATGTGGTGGCTTGACCTTGGCTGGAGGCCAGGTGCCCACCAAGCAGCTCTATCACTCCCCTACTCAGCAGAACAGTGTGGTGGAGAAAATAAGATAGAAAAAGTCCTCATGGGTCAAGATAAAGGCAGTTTAATAAAGCAAAACCAAAGGCATGCGCAGAAGCAAAGGACCACAAAGATTCATTCTCTGCTTCCCACCAGCAAGCGTTGTCTAGCCACTTCCCAGGAAGCAGGGCTCCAATGCGCGTAGTGGTTGCTAGGGAAGACAAACATAAATAACGAATGCCTACCCTCCTCCTCTTCTAGCTTTTATTGCTGATCAGATGTCATATGGTGTGGAATATCCCTTTGGTCAGTTTAGGTTAGCTGTCCTGGCTATGTGGCCTGCCAAGATCTTGTCCACCCCAGACTTCTGGGGGAAAGACTTGGGGGAAATGCTGGAGAGACAGCCTTGATGCTGTGTGAGCACTGCTCAGCAGAAGCTAAACCACCCTTCTAGGCACTAATACAAAGCACAACACTGAGGGCTGCTATTGGAAAAAATTAATCTCAGCCAGACACAATACCATGGACTGTAATGTCCTGTGATAAGTTCAGAAAAATCTATCTATTGTAGATAAAGACTGCAGTATCACTTCAAAGTCTTGGGAATGAGTTCTAGAAGTCCATGCACAATTCCCACACTGCAGCTGATCTAAATTAGTAAACTAATGTGCTTCGGACACATTCTGGCACAGGTGCCAAATGGCATGCAAGCATTTCTGTCCACACTGTTGATGCCTTCAGCTACCTCCCAGAGATAACTAGCTACCCTCAAACTGGTCCTTGACAGTGTGTGCAGGTGTGTGCCGTCTCCCCAGGTCTGCCCATGAGCAGTTTGGCAGTCTGCTAGCTGGGGCAGTCCAAAACAATGCCCCAGCTACTGAGATGGTTTACTTCAGCTCCCCAGAAGTATTCCCTACAACTGTGTTGCTTACTGGTGTAGATGTAACCTACAGCTTCAGTAGACCATTCCTATGTTCGATCTGAAAATAATTCATAAGGAAAAGGACCTCTGGAGCCCATGTGGTCCAACCACAAAGCAGAGTTGCCTTTGAGATTAGAGCAGCATTCTTGGGGCCTTCTCCATCCCATTTCTGAAACTCTCTGAGGATGGAGATTTCACAGCCTGTCTGGGAAATCTGTCCCAGTGTTTGACCATTCACTGTGAACATTTTTGTCCTTGTATTCAGGCAGATATAGGCCACGTCTCACTGATATCTGTCCTGCTGATTCCTGAGGATGTCCCCCTCCCGGCAACTTATTCTTGTGAATTATTGCCTGGATTTTGCGATGTGCAGGCACAGGTGTTGGTTACTGCAGCTTCACGTTATCCTCCATTAAGAGACACAAGGGACTGGGCTGTGTGTGCACTCTCGGCCCAGCCCAGCAGCAAGATGAGACCCAAGAGGCTTAAACAACCCCAGAAGTGCACTGCATGGTGGTGAACAAAGCAAAATCCTGGGGACTCACCCGCCTTCTGCTTCCTTCCTGTGCCTCATTTTTTGTGATTTTTTTTCCTTGTAGTCCTTTGCATTCCATGTCTTTGGCAATTTTTGGCTTCTCAGGCATGGAGAAAGAGGTTTGCTATGGTTTAGGGGAAGGAAGTTGTTCTGAAACACATAACCTGACTACTTAATGCAGCAGAGTGGATGTGAGTCTGCAACAGTGGCAGAGAAAGGGGTCTGGAGCTGACGTTTCATGTTCAGCTGACAAGCAGTAGCAGGTTATTCCAGCAAGCCTTCAATTCTATTTTTTTTGTTTTTTTTCCAACTCTTGCTTTTAATTGCATTTGCTTTAATGTCATCTAGTTACCACATCATGAGCTGGGTACCTCCAAGAAGGTGCCTTCCATTAAGTCCTGTGAAAACATGTCATTCCTATCTATTATTTCCTTAGCAAATTTTAGGATGGCTTCAGTTATTATTTCCTTTGGAGGAAGGAATTTCATAAACATCAGGCTATCATTTAAAACATTGTATTGTTTTCAGCAAGCCAAGGCAGACAATTTAAATCACTAATTCGTTTAATTGCATTAGAAAACAGAATACCAATAGGGATTTCTGCCCAGCCTCTCGGTTTCAGCTCCTCTAATTCCTTCCACTCTACACATGACCTCCATCCCCACACCAGCAGCTCCACAAGGACCCTGCAAACATTGGGGAGGAGGCCATGCTGAGGTGGGGCTGGGAGCTGGGCTGTGATCCAGGGTGTGAGGCCAAGCGTGGGGCTGGGGCCACCGGGATGGATCTGGGCCCACGCTCCTGCAGGTGCTGAAATGTGGCACGTGGTGGCAGGTCCCCAAGTCTGTGGCACCATCGAGGTCTTGTGTGGCCTTAAGGGCTGCTCTTGATATGCCATCTTCTTCGATGGTCTGCTCCTCTGTCTTAGGTCTCCTCGCAAGTACACATAGTGCTGAGCCGCCTCTGAAGAAACAGCCGTGTCCATAGAAACTAAAATGAAGCAAAAGAAAAACTCTAACACAAAATCAGTGCACTAGTGAACACCAGCTTGCCTCTGTTTTCTTCATCATGCATTGTGCTCCCACTGCCTCAGTTTGTTTATCTTTTAATATAAGTGGTAGTTTCTTTGGGTTCATGCCAATACAGTTTAAAATATCTCTGTGGAAAAGATTTAAGTGGTTTTCCATCTATAAAGAAGGTCTGACTAGCTGTGTTGTTTGCCTTTTTTTTTTTTTTTCTTTTCTTTTTGACTGCATAGCAAAGCTTTATGTTACAAGGTTAAATCATACTGGAGATTATGATATACTTTTGTGGTAGTCTTTCTTATTCAAATTAAATAAAATACTACGTGACTAGGGATTGTTTTGTTTTCCAGAAATTGCTTTTCATTTATATTGTGCGCCCTATACCTTGTGATATTTCAGTACTTTGGTTTTTAGATATGCTGTATGATATGATGTTTCCTATGGGAGGATGAAGATGAGGGTGGGAAAGTAAAAACCTTAAAGGCATATTTTGAGATATTCAAAGAACTTATAATCAGAAAGAAAACAAAACAGAAATTATTTCCTGTAGCATTGCTTAGTCCTGGACTGTTGGAACAATTATGACTAATAATTTTGATATGAATATAATAATTTTCTTATTGCCATCATGGTGCCATACCACAAAAAACCCCCCAAGACACAGTTTTCAAAGAAAATGCATCTGATGGATTCAAAATAACTCTCAGTATGTAATGATTTCTTTCAATTCAATAAATTTTTTCATAGCTTTCTGAATCATTATAGTAACTATTATATGTTCCTGAGTAGTCAGCATATATTATAAGCCTATAATATTTGACAACTTCAAACTTGTTGCTCACCAAAGTTGCATAGTATTCTTTTTCCTGAGAGGTCATCAACTTTGTCAAATGTACTCATTTTTTATTCATGTGTTTATTCACAGACCTATTGTGAGACCGTCCAGCAGGTATTATGAGATTTTCAGTCTTTCCACTATAAGTTTTCAGAAAATTATTGGCACTGTTGTTGTTTCTAGAAACATTTTTTGTATATGAAGCTTTCCTAAGTGCAGTCAAAACCAGTAATGTAATTCAGCTTCTCATAATTCAAGGCAAAGGTTTGATTTTCTGGTTTTGTTTAATGCCACCATGTTCATATGGCACACACTGCTCACACTGCATTTACATATACATAAATATCTAATAATACTGTTTGCTAGAGAATCAGGGCCTTTATTTATTAGATCCAGCTAAATATGAAGTGATGCACCTGAGGAAGGTCTCCTCCACAAATTTACATAAAAAAAGTTTTGAGTAAATAATTTCTACTCTGGAGTCAGATCACAAGGTTGTGACACATGAATCTGAGAATATATTAGCTCAGTACTAAATAGTGGTCAAAACAAAGAACAAAGAAGTTAGGAATTCTTAGGAGATGAGCAGATAATAGAACAACTTCATTAAAGCATTATGGAAATGCAAGGTTTACTTCTATCTTGACTATTGCATGCAATTCTGGACTTCAGGAAACAAAGTTTTTCCAGCACACAAAAGAGGAAGGACATGATACAGATCTATAAAATCACCATTGCCATATGCCTTTCAGTGCAAAATCTTGGAGGCCTCAAGTCAAAGCAGGAGGAGCATTGTTAAAAATAAATCAACTGGCATGTCTCTTTGGGCAACAGATAGTAGACTTGGAGAACTCCTTGTGAAGGGATGCTGTCAGTTTGTATAGGTTCAAAGTGAACTGAGGATAAATAAATGTGTAACTATCATACACAGCTCAGAAAATGCCTGTCATAGAAGTAGTTGGAGGCTGGTGGATTAGGAGGAATGATATGTGCTTGACCTCTTCCCATTCTCCCACAGCCATTTGTTTTAAATACTGTAGAAGATACCAAGTTAGGTAAGTCTTGGGCCTGTTCCATGGAGTTATTCTTCCAAGTTTCAGATCTTGTGCATTGTTCCTAGTTGATTTTATCAGGCTTAATTGTATGCAGTGTGACTGAATGGGACTACTTTGGCCACAGTACCTAGAGATTATTAAACACATAGTTTTCTGAATGTGATTGAAAATGATATTTTGTTTACTCCTGACTAAATCCTGTCTCACATGTCTTTTGCTTCTGATACTGCCTCTTTCTGAGACATGAAATGAATTTTTGAGATGCTTTTTCTATGAAAAAGAAATTAGCTTTATATTCAGGTCAGTGCTGTGGTCAGAGAAAAGCTATCCTGAAGTTATTGTTTTTCCATAATAGATTCTCTCCTGGTTGCTTTTGCACAATTTCCCTCCCAGCTCCCTCTTATTCCAAATTCTTGAGGGGGGTGAAGTTCCCTTAAATTCTACATTCCCTTAAATTCTACAGATACACCGCTCTGTATCCCATCCCAACCCAGTGGACACCTTGAGTCTGGGGTGTGTGTGGGGCTCATTCCTGATACCTGGCATTGCCTTGCACACATTATCCCTGTTGGCCTGTGTGTTTAGTGTGAGATGAGTCAAAGAGGCTGAGTAGTGCTGCAAGTACCAGTGGTACAGCTCTGGGTAGTTAGTATGCTTGATGAATGGGAAGCCTTCCTGCTTCAGTGACCCATATGAACCTAGGGTACCAACACATTTCATATGAGCTGTGTAAAAGGCAGTGATTTTTTTACCTGGGGTCTGTGGATCCCTGAAGGTGTGTGAAAAATTGCAGAGGAACGTGTAAATTCACAGCACAGGAAGTAATGCCACTTTCAGAAAATGTGTAGGTCTAGTTTCCAGGCAGGTTGAAAATATCTGAATAGTCTGTATTTGGGAGAGATTTTCCCTCAGCACTTTCAGGCAGGTGCACTTGTAGAATTCTTTTGCAGGAACTTCTGTAGCAGTCCTTCATCCTGTCTTACCCTCTGAGTCCTGCTTTGCAAATGTGAAAAGGACCAGAAAAGGGGTGTACGATAAAGTGGAAGAGGGAACCTTTGTTAAAAATGGTAATGTAAATCTTGTTGACCTATACTCCTTCAGGGTATCTTTAATGATGTCTGGTTATTCGAACTTGAGGAGAACAGTATTTGGAATAAAACATGTTTTATATTCATTATCATGACATCTCTCCTCCCTCTCTCTGCTTCCCCTGTTGAGGCTGTATGCACTTTGTTTAATAATAGAAATTCTGATAGGTTTTCTAGGAGAACAAAGACACGGAGAGCACAGTTCATTCATAGCTATAACTGCTCTCTACGTGCAGTGCTTTTTATTAATTTTTTGAAGAGGCAGTCAATTATAGAGTCCTCAGATTTTTTCCTCTTTGTTGAAGGGCCACTGGAAGGCAGTGCATTAAGCATCCCCTCCAACAATAAAGATATCTGAGCTGCTCCATCAGAAGGGTTCTGTATCCAATTATTTGTAAGCTCCTTGCAGATATGATTCTGTGGAGTAAATGGAAAACATTCTTCAGTCATTCTCTGCACTGATAGTAATTTAATAAAAATAAAAGCCTATTGATTTTTTTGGTAACTGTGTTAAAAGGCCACTGTAATCTTGGCTTCATTCCGCTGTTGGCAGACCGTTCACCAGCAAGTAGATTTTTTACTTTTCCCGGGGCACCATTTATTAAATGCCGTCTTAATGTGTACAGATGATTAGTTTAGCTGAAGCGGGGGAAGATTTATAATACCTTCCTGTTATTTAACTTCTCTTAGTCAATTCAGATGTTAGCAGCATTTGTAGAGATTTATCTCCTGTACTCTGCGATTTTGTTTCTTCCATTTCTTAAGCCAAATGTGTCTCTGAGCTTACTGAGTCAGGACATTGTGGGCAGGAGCTACCTTTGACAGGTATAGAAAATAGCATCCTATTAACAGACTGTTATTGAAATAACCACTTTGCGATGCTAACACCTATCTTAAGTGACAGAGGAATGTAAACCTCATCTTGAATAAGGAGTTAAGTCAGTAAAGGTGGACTTTATGTTTGTCATGGCTTAGATGCCAGTCAAGGTCAAAACACAACAGGAGCTCTGGCTGGCTGGCACCCTCCACTTATCCCAGGCTAGCCTGCCTAGGGAGATGGTTCCTGGTTGCTGCAGAGCCCAGGCCTTGCCTAACATCTGCCACCATGCTTCTGACAATCTCAAAGCACTGCCTAATAAGCCTTTCTAATTTCCCAGAGACCTCAAGCTGCCTTAGGGCATCTCAAATGTCATGGGAATGTTCAGGCAACTGAATTTCATCTTGTATTGACACTAATTTCAATGGAAGGAAAAAAATATTCTGATCAGGAAAGACCTTGTATTTTAAGAACTACTAGTTTGTGTGATTTTACGGGCAATGATCTCCATTCCAAGGTTTTCTGAACCATCACTTTAGAACTAGGAACATTTGTTGCTAAAGCAACAAATAAGGCAGACTTTCAATAACATGGTGTGGCTTACCTGTCCGTGACAGCTGGATTTTGACTGTACAGTTCTAGTGGCAGAGGTAAAGACATTTGGATTAAACCCTTGGCCTCCAAATTCCCGTCTATTTTAGTGGGGCCAGAATTTTATTTCTGCAAGGGAAGTGGACGAATTAGTTCAGTGCTTGTGCCATGTGATATCCTGGCTTGGGGTGTAGTAACATAATGCAAATATGATAAAAGATGCAAAAGTGATAGCAATGCTAGACACCTCCTCATCATTAAGGGGATAACAATCCTATTGCAAATGAGGAAGAAAGGAACAGTATATAGCTGGATATCTCAACACTTAGTGTTAGAATTGGGAATAGTAGCAAGTCCCAGCACTGTTGTGCACAGTTCCTGCAGAAGCAGCGTATGAAGTCACTTTTACTGCTTAGAAAGTGAAGAAATAGCTCTGATTGTAATAGCTGATTCACAGTTGGCATTTCTATTTGTCTTCTGGCCCATGTGTAAGGAAGTGCATATACCAACTTGTTGGGGAACCTCGTTGTTCACTGAGGCATAATGAAGTCTCTCAACTGTAACTAAAAATGTGCCAGTAAATCCTGCACCGTATCTATAAAATTGCTTCATGTTGATATTGAAGCCAGCAGCAAAAGGCAAAGGTCACACCTACAGCGTCACATGAGAGATACGAAGCCACAACTTCCAAACTGGCTATACTTCAGTGCTGCCAGTGCCCTCACAGGGCAGTTGCAAGCACATCTCACAACTCAACTCTCTAGAAAGATTCAAGCAAAGAGAGAGACATATCTAGCGACATTCATGTCAGGTAGCCAGTTCATCTCAAGGGAGATGCTGTTCTGAGAAATGTCACTCATAGGTTTGGTTCAGCTAAATACACTGATATCAGGGAAGAGTCACAGGATGACATCAGCCTTATGCTCAGACCCACTGTATGCTGATTATTTTGTGTGTACATCCTGATGAATCATTGGCAATGCCATGCAGTCCTACAGATGGGAATCACAGAATCACAGAATGGTTGAGGTTGGAAGGAACCTCTGGAGGTTATCTTGATCAACCTACACTAGTCCCTGGTCACACTTACCATAGAAAAGTGCTTCCTGATGTTCAAAGGCAATCTCCTACGTTTCAGTTTGTTCCCATTGCCCCTGGTCCTGCCACCGGGCACCTCTTTTCTGCCAAGCCTCTTTCCAACTGGGTTGTCCTCAGCATATATTGGTGTATGGGGTTGTTCTTCCTCAGGTGTGGGGTTCTGCACTTCCCCCTGTTGAACTTCATGAGGTGCCCTGAACTCTGCCATCTCAGAGTCACTGCAGCCAAAGCTGCCTTTGACCTTCACATTCCCAACAAACCCCTTGTTGTTCATATGAGATCCAACAGACTACCTCTCTTCATTAGCTCCTCTGTCACTTGGAGGAGGAATTCATCATCAATACACTCCAGAAACCTCCTGGATTGCTTTTGTCCTGCTGTGTTGTCCCTCTAGCAGATTTTGAGGGGGTTGAAGTCTGCATGTGGGCCAGGCCCTGTGAATGAGAGGCTGAACGAATGACTTGCGGTAGACTAGTAATGTATGACTGCAGAGTATGTCCTTCCTGACAACATGCTAGGAAGTGCTATTGGCTCTTAAGGAACAGGACACTGCTTTCAATTTCCTCGTTGTGGCCAGGAAATATTTGGCCATCTCTAGATGGAAGCTGGCACCACTATCTTGCTGTCCAGCTGTAGCTCAGCAGTGTGGTGTTAAAAAGCCTGCTGTGATAATTGCTGTGACAAGTTATGCAAAACCTTATGTGTATCATTAGTCCTGAACTGACACTGCCAATAAGGGCCCTAATCTGTACCTCATTCTGGAACGAGTCCAGAGGAACGAGTCTGGAGCGAGTCCAGAGGAGGGCCACGAAGATGATCAGAGGGCTGGAGCACCTCTGCTATGATGAAAGGCTGCGAGAACTGGGCTTGTTCAGCCTGGAGAAGAGGAGGCTCCGAGGAGACCTCATTGCAGCTTTCCAGTATCTGAAGGGGCCCTACAAGGGTACTGGGAGAGGACTTGTTACAAGAGCCTGTAGTGATAGGACAAGGGGGAATGGGTATAAATTGAAATCAGGAAGGTTTAGATTAGATGTCAGGAAGAAATTCTTCACAGAGAGGGTGGTGAGGCACTGGAACAGGTTGCCCAGAGATGTTGTGGATGCCCCATCCCTGGAAGTGTTCAAGGCCAGGCTGGAGGAGGCTTTGAGCAACCTGGTCTAGTGGAAGGTGGCCCTGCCCATGGCAGGGGGGGTGGGACTAGATGATCTTTAAGGTCCCTTCCAACCCTAACCATTCTATGATTCTATGATTCTATCATAAATCACATCTGGTGTTTTCTGAGAGAAGCCATGACTAATGTAATCATGAGGAGTACCTTTCCATCTTACATTTGGCAAATCAGTGATCATACTATGTAATTTATGCATGTTGACACTGGACACACTTGCCATGCATATTACGTCTGTCTGTTTCAATAGCTGGGCATTTTCCTCCAGAAACTTGTGAATGCCCTTTTCCAACCATGGTACTGATATCAATGAAAGAAAAGAATATATATATTTGTATCAGGTTGAACATATCCTGTGCTGACTACTGAATCCCCAGTGAATTCATGTACAACACAGTTCCAGCAAGTTATCCATGGATTTTCCCACAATTTTGTCCCTTGTCTAATAGTGAGGCAGCTGTTATGACACACTGAGGGAGTCCAAGAGTTAACCACTATGGGTGTTGCTAGAGAAGCCCTACTAGGATCAGATGGACACAGTCAAAAGGTCCAAAGAGATGAGTATTATGTGATCTAACAGTAAAATTATATGAACACTAGCCCTTGGATTATGTAGTCTCAACATTTCTGGGGAAAAAACCAATCTCGGGGTGAATTTTGTACCTGATTCTAAAATAGTGTAATATGTGGCAGATACAGTCATAGAATCATAGAATCATAGAATGGTTAGGGTTGGAAGGGACCTTAAAGATCATCTAGTTCCAACCCCCCTGCCATGGGCAGGGACACCTTGCACTAGACCAGGTTATCAGATCATACTCTGGTCCTGCTACTATCAAACACATACACAACGATAGCTATCTCTCACTTCCTGTTGCATTGCTTATTTTCATGAAGAAAAACAGTGAAGGGTTTCATAACCTAATATAGCAATGGTCAAATTATGAATTTTTTACTCAGTTAAGTCAAAACCCTCCCACTTTTTGTACACATTTTTACTGTTTTCATCCCTAAAAGTACATTAAGAATAGTAAGAAGTGCTTAGAACTTTCCTACAGAATTTCAAATGGAAAGTGATGGGTTTTTTTAAATTTTTTCATGTCTTCTGGCCATTTACTTCATTACGGCAGGGTATAATTTTTAGGAATGATGACATATAATCCAGTTTTCTAGGAATACTTTGGATTTGCCATATAATCTCAGTGTCACTGGATAACTGATAGGAAGAAATGGCATGACAGCTTTTTTTTTTTTTTCCCCATTTTGTCTTGCTACTGTGGTAGAAGCTGTTAGACCCATTAAACTGATAATGAGGAATATACTTCCCATCAGACTTTAACTGTGAAAAGAAAACCTTCCCAATTGCTATTCAAATCCACTGCCTTCCTTTGTTTTAACCTAGCTTGCTTAGTACTCTAGTCTTTTTCTGGTGTGCAGAATTCCCATCTACGAGGGAGTACTTGTGGCTCACCCTGGCTGCTTTTCTTGTTCAATGTTTTTCTCAATGATTTTCGTTAGATTGCAAGCAGTAATCAGCCAGCAGCACCCTGCTTTGGTCCATTCCCTTAATGCTTTCATTGCCTACACCTATTATGTTGCCAAAGGACTTTTCGGAATTAAAAAGTTACATTATTGTTCAGGCTTCTTTCAAGTTCTACTCAATGGCTGTTAGCTGTCACCATGATAGTTTGCTACTGCAGTACTTATGACCCAAAAGAGAATGCTGTGGTTTGATAGCCAGTCGCCAAAAGCGTAATAAAAATATGTAATAAAAATATTTGCTTTGTCTAGAGGATCTCATTTTTATTTAAAAAAACCTATTATTCTCTGGCGAACACCAGTTTTTCACTGTTAATGAAACTACTTTGTGTTCATTTTACACCTTTTTCTTCAGAGTGAGTAGGCAGCAGTATAGACACATTGATAAGATTCAGCGTACCTAACTTCAGACCTAAGAAATGTAGTTAACTAAATCTAAGGTAGCCTTCCACAGCTCCCATCAAAGTCTTTGGTGAGAAATAGGCATTTCTGGGGCATGACTCATCTACATTATTTTAGGCTTCTCCTTTGGGATGAGGTGAATCACACCTAAGTCAGTCTTTCTTTGTGTTGATTATAAAAGACACTTAAGGTGACTGGCTCAGTCAAATCCCATCTCTCTTGTCTATGTTGAGCTTCATGCGTGATTGGCATGACTGCAATTCAGCACTAACTCAGCATCTGAACTTGGCATTTGACCGCTGGTGTCCAAAATGAAAGAGGAGAAGAAAGTTCTGCTTTCTCCTTTTTCTGAATACACAGATGAGACAATTAGCTATATTATGGGTAATTATAACTTTAAATATAAATGATAATCTCTTTTATGTGCAGAAGGCAGCTAGAGGTGCTATAGGGAACTACAAATGATAATTAGCTTTGATGATGAAGTCACATATCTGTAGGTCTAAATGTTAGAATTGTAAACTCACTAAATGCTTTCCCTTGAAAAGGATAACAGAAGCTTTGTTAGACGTAGTGAAAAAAACCAAGGGACTGTTTTGAAGGTGCTTGATAGGGATGATAGGAAAAAAGATGTTTCCCAGTAACCCCAAGGTGGGATTTGCACCCAGGAAATCATTACTTGGAAAGTCTGATACAAAAAATTCTGAAACATTCTTTTTTTTTCCAGTGAAATTTTATAGATCTCTGAGCTTCAAGCAAGCAAGAAAACCGAAAATGCCTGTAGTCCACCTTCTGCTTCTAAGCAGCAAAAACATTAAGAGTGAATTATATATTTTTTTAGTACAGACACCCAACAAGTGCGTTTATGAAACTTTTACCTGCCTTTGGAGTTTGAAAAAAAACCCATGTAATCTGCATTTCTGTGAAGTAAAATATTTGAGTGCAATCATGGAGTCTTTTTTTTTTTTCTTTTTTTTTTAGGGCAAACCATAAAAGGAGGGAGTGTCTTCCAAATCGTATGTGAATACCATTATCTTAGAGTCTATTGTGACAGTCTTCTTGAAGCACAAAGACTGTATCAAAGAACTTCACAGTATAGAGGACAGATCAGTGCTCAGTATATCCTGTAAATGTTTCTCAAAATGCTTGAAGAATATTCTTGGAGTAGATCAGTACAAAACCTAGAGGGTTTATGACAAAATCTCTTAGCCCTAAGCATTGACGTACTTTACTGAAATAAACTCATCTTTACACATAGCCAGGTTCAAATGTGTCAAATTCATTCAAAATAGGATTTGTGCCAGTTAAAATGCCTGCAGTTGTCCCAAATGGGCCTAAATCACTGTTCTGGTGTTGCCATTTTCTGTGTCTGGTGTACGAAACCGCGACACCTCATGGGGGTCTAAATTCTGCTTCACATGGTCAAATTCATTTCTTCTGGTCCCCAGTCCTGGGGCCAGTTCTGCATAATACCTTTATCAATGACCTGGATGAGGGGATCGAGTGTACTCTCAATAAATTTGCAGAGGACACCAAGTTGGGTGGGAGTGTTGATCTGCCTGAGGGTAGGAAGGTTCTGCAGAGTGATCAGGACAGGCTGGATTGATGGGCTGAGGCCAACTGTATGAAGTTCAACAAAGCCAAGTGCATTTGAGTCACAACAGCCCCATGCAATGCTACCGGCTTTGGGAAGAATGGCTGGAAAGCTGTCAGGCAGAAAAGAACCTGGGGGTGTTGGTCAACAGCCGGCTGAATATGAGCCAGCGGAGTGC
>NW_010257046.1:6465-46002 GCF_000690775.1 Eurypyga helias | reverse complement strand
CGCACCTCGAATCCTGTATTCAGTTTTGGGCCCCTCACTACAAGAAAGACATTGAGGTGCTGGAGTGTGTCCAGGGAAGGGCAACGGACCTGGGGAAGGGTCTGGAGCACAAGTCCTGTGAGGGGCTGCTGAGGGAACTGGGGTTGTTTAGCCTGGAGAAGAGGAGGTCAGGGGAGACCTTATCACTCTTGGCAACTACTTGGAAGGAAGATTTGTTGAGGTGGGTGTTGGTCTCTTCTCCCAAGGGACAAGCAATAGGACAAGAGGAAATAGCCTCTAGTTTCGCCAGAGGAGGTTTAGTCTGGATATTGGGAAAAATTTCTTCACTGAAAGAGTTGTCAGGTATTGGAATAGTTTGACCAAGGAAAGGGTTGAGGCACCATCCCTGGAGGTATTTAAGAGGTGTGTAAATGTTTTGCTTAGGGACATGGACTTGGCAGTGCTGGGTTGATGGTTGGACTTGGTGATCTTGGAGGTCTTTTCCAACCTAAATGATTCTGTGAGTCTTGATTCTATGATTCTGTGGATAGCTCTAGTGGGAAAATTAAGACATATAAGACTCATCCCCTCACGATTACTACTGTCGTGTCTCCATATTGCTTCTCTTTGCCTTCACTTCCCTCTCCACACAAATTTTCATTAATTTCTTCAAAGACTTAAGAAAGGCACTACAGCTACTCTCTTGCCTTTGATTTCTCTCCCTTCCCACTAATCCTTCCTTCTTCCCTCCTGTCACAAATACAAACCTCTCATTTGCTTTTCTGCGTTTTGCTTCCATGTTATCTCCAGTGTCTTCAGGTGCCTTTCTTCCACTCTAACTGTTCGTTGAGAGTATTTCCCCATTTTCCAAACTTAAGAAGCCCACTCACAACCCTCACCTACCTTTCTAACGCCTTTCCAGACCTTCCTTTCTCTCCATTCTTAAGCTCATTGTTACTCTAAATTCTCTTCTGGTTTCATCCCGTTTCCATTCTCCTCTCCATTTGTGACATATCTCTAAAACTCTTTCCAAGGCCTTTGATGACTGCAGCTGCATCTCACAGCCAGAAAATTATCAGGCACCTGCATCATGTTTAAGCAGGCTTTTCTACCTGAATTTTGCCCTTTCCCAGGGACTCTGTCTCTCTGGGCTTTTCTGCTGATTCTCTAATCATGTTTTCTGAGAAATAATTCCTTCAACCTCCTCTGGGTTTTCGATAGCTGTTTTATGTCCTTATCTGCATGAATTGTCTTTGGATAATTTTGTCAGAAAACAGACTTAGCTCCAGTGTTTAAGAAGACACAGACAGAGAAACAGATTTTCTCTTGTTCAAACTAAAATCCTGCTTTCTCTCTTTGGTACTCCCTTCTGAACATTCAGTGATCCACTCTACTTACCTGTGACTAAAAGCAAACAAATTTTCTCTGGGACACTTGGCAGATTTGTGTCCTGTTTGTTCAGCCTTTAGTCAATGGGGTTATATCTGATGACTGGAGTGCTGCAGCAATATGATAATTCAAATAGCAAATAACCAAAGAATTGAACTAGATGGAAATAAATCAATATTCAAATGAAAGCCACATCTTTTAACATGTCAGAAAACAAGCTTAAAGAGAATAGGGCTTGGTGATATTGAATGAAAACATTTTGTGCAAATATTGACCAACAGTATTGGATGACATGCATGCTAGGTTTTGAATATAATTTGGAAACCAACCATTGCTAATAATGTGTTTTGTTTTGTTTTTGCTAATCTCCTGAAGAATGAGTAGGTTTGTAGTTGTAAACCGGAGATATATCATAGGGGTATGGAGTCAAGGTAATGCAACATGGATCTGATTGTTCTTTCATAATTACAATATAATAAATTGATAATTTCTTCCTTCCAAGCTTAATTTTGACAGTAAATTTGAAAGCAGTGTACTAATAAAGAGTAAGGGCTTGTAAAGTGTGTTGCTCAAACTAAATTTCTATCTAGTTTTTCACTGCAAAATCAGTAATGTGAAAACATTTGCAGATGATGATTGCAAGCTCATATGCTGTTTTATCTCCTCACAATTATGTTGCATAAACCATGGCTTTATCTGTCTCTATTGATCCTTTCTCTTTTCAATTACTTGATACTCAATGAAAACGTTCACAGATGGGCTCCTGTGTTTTCTTAAGAAGTTAGAAATGAGACTGACAGATTTGTGTCCATATTCTGCCATGCAAGAAAGTACTGGAAGAAGAACTGCATTATACCATCTTAGTCTTCTGTGAGGGTCTATTATTCCCCATGTAAGAACAGCTTCTCTTTAAACTCCCATCTGTAGAAAAATGACACATTTATCTTCATTGCCAACTTTTGATTTCCAGTGTATGTTGGAAAGAGTTGTTGGGTAAAGGAATGCTGCCTGGTTTGTTTTAAGAAAGAAAAACCTCCACTGTATCATATTTTGTAAAGTACACTTTTTTTTTTTTAGTAGATGGTCTGTTTGTGTTTTAAATCTTGTTATGTAAAATGAGG
The DNA here is from genome assembly GCF_000690775.1 of Eurypyga helias. Classification (NCBI taxonomy): domain Eukaryota; kingdom Metazoa; phylum Chordata; class Aves; order Eurypygiformes; family Eurypygidae; genus Eurypyga; species Eurypyga helias. Next base: position 43,513 of record NW_010257046.1, on the reverse strand, counting down.
GAACACTTGGTTGCTTGAAATTCTATAACTGTCTGACTTCCATCTTCAAAAGGATGGGTTCCCTTACATTTGGGACACTTTAGAATGAGCAACATAAGTCCGTGTAGTAAGATAGAAAAACAAACTTCCACATCGATAGAATCATGTATGTTGGGAAAGACTTCCAAGATCATCAAGTCCAACCATCAACCCAGCAAGGCTGCCAAGTCCACCACTAAACCATTTTTAAACCAGAAATATTTCCAAATATTGAGACTAAACCTCCACTGGCTCAACTTGAGGCTGTTTCCTCTTGCCCTATCACTTGTCACTTGGGAGAAGAGACCAACATCCACCTTGTTACAACCTCCTTTCAGGTAGGTATTTGTAGAGAGCAATAAGATCTCCCCTGAACCTCCTTTTCTCCAGGCTAAACAGCCCCAGTTCCCTCAGCCACTCCTCACAGGACTTGTGCTCCAGACCCTTCCCCAGCTCTATTGTCCTTCTCTGGACACGCTCCACACCTCAATGTCTTTATTGCAGTGAGGGGCCCAAAACTGATCACAGGATTCGAGGTGCAGCCTCACCAGTGCCGAGTACAGGGGGACAATCACTTCCATCAAGATCAAGTTTGTCAAGCAGGACCTGCTTTTCGTAAGCACTTGCTGACTGTGCCTGATCACCTGGTTGTCCTATTAAATTGTTTATTCATTAGAAACATAATAAACCCATTTGGTAGCTAGTACTTCATCTGTATTGCAACTGCTAGGATATAAAAGAAATTACCACGCTTAATCGAATATTTCAAACTAGATTTGATAACTTATCATTTTTAATATCAATCAGTAGTGTGTACTATTATTGTCCTTGGAGCCACTGGATATCGTTTTTTCTCTGAGTCAAAGCATATGAAAACTTTTATCTTGAACAATCTAATAATTGTTGTTTTAAAAAATTTTGTCACCTTTAATTAACTTGATGTCATAATTCAATTCTGTATTCAACAAAAACTCAATTCTCTGTATTAAGATTGCTGGGACAATGCTCTCAGGGCTAAAATTTAAACTAGAGTAAGTAATGTGGTTTGAAGGAATTATGCAGATACTTAGCATTTGAGGGTCTAGCTTTTGGCTTCCATCGCGCAGAGTCATTGCTTTTTGTGGGCTTCCTGGCATTCACTTTAATCAAGAGCTGGTGAGGAATGAAAGCACTACTCAGATGAACTTATATCTGTGCTTATAAGGCTTTCTACAGTATAGTTTAATGTCTGTAGTAAATATCATCTTTAGTCTAATGTAATGTCAAATGATTTGATTTATACATATTGATAAAAAGGTTGGCAAATCTTGTATATGCCTGTGGCAAGATCTTTAGCTGATGTAGTTCGCACTGTCCCCACTCCTGTTAACCCACTGTAGACCATCTGAAGGTCTGAATGTTGACTTTACATTTATATAGAAATTAAAAATAAATCGGCTACAAATATAAATTTTGAGCATCATGCTTTTCTGAAGTTGCTATGCTTTTCAGTGGTTTTGTATTCCAGCAGTTTGTTAAAGTCATTAATGTAACAGTTTTAAGATGCAAGGCACTGAGGAAACATCCTTTCAGTGTTTTGCTCTTGACTTATACCACCCTTTATCCCTCGAGGTCCTAAACGTAGAACAATTTTCTTGTGAAATTAGGCAACATCATGGCAGAATCATCAGACCTCACATGTGAGGTTTTTTTGATCTGGTAGAGATATTTTGAAGAGCTGGTAACCATAGCAACGAAATACGTTTTAAATGCTGCAAAGAGTTCAACAGTCTGTTGAACTGACGAAATGGCACTCTGCAGACAAAACGGCAAAACGAATTGTGTGCCTTTTGGGACTGCTACATGAGGGGATGGGCTCTTTTTCTTTGAGACACTTTTGACCTTGGATATAGAAATTAATTTTTTTGGGTTTTTTTTCCAGATGTAGGTATAAAATAAAGTATCTCTAAATACTATAATAAATGCTGTTGCAAATGGTATTGTGGTATTGTAAGTCCTAGTTTTGTATTGCTGCAATCTCTGCCATAGATGTGTTTGATCTGCCAGGGAGAATATGTCCAAACTGAGTGCTGGTGGGTGTCACCACAAGGACAAGGTGTCTGTCCCACCTGGTGAGAGCAGGGAGCCCTGGGAGCTGTCCCTGGGTTGTACCGGTGAGCTCAGTACATGCCGCAGCACCTTGAGCATGGGGCAAGGCAGCTTGAGTGCTGCCAGAGCCAGGACAGCGGGTGGGATGGCTGCCTTGAGGACCTCAGTGGCTGGGATGGGGGACCTGGTATGGGGGAGTGCTGCTGACATGGATCCTGAAAGGCTCAGTTCGGGACATCCAGCATGCCTTATACTCTTTGATTCTCTGTTACTGGAGGAGCTGGGCTCAGTCTTTTTTTTTTTTTTTTTCCTTCTACAGTACATTCAACTGTGTTATGAATGTAGGTGATCAATTAAAAACCTGCCTCCTTGAGTGAGCATGATCCTGGGATTTTCTGGTCTGCAAATCTCTGTGATTGCTTTTTTCACTTTACTGACGGTATTTCAGGGAAGGTCCTAAGTCTAGCTAAACTTTATTCTAATTCTTTGTCCTTGCTAATATTCTTTTTTTTTTTTTTTTTTCCTAATCTCCTTACTAAAATCCAGTGTTTTCATCATGTTTCTCTTGTCCCTTCTGGAGGATTAACTCTTTCTTTCTGATTCTGGATCATTGATGAAGTCTGTCCTGGGAGAACACAGGAGGGTTTAAGTGCTAGGCTGCTGAGCCTACTTAGTTTCCAGAGAAATAGCCTGTGCTAAATGTAATGTTGCAACCAGAAGATTTTTCATAAAAATCTGTTGGGTCTATTGCTTTCATCCCCGTAGGGAAACTCACTCTCTTTCTTTTATTTTATATCCCAGGCTAAGGATCAGATCCCCTTCTAGCCTGCAGAAGCTGAAAGGGAGGTAGAGGTGCAACGAAATTAATATTGCACCTACATCACCTATTAATCCTATTGAGCTTTTATTAAGGCCACGCTTCCCCTGTACACATTATCATTTGGAAGCATAATGGAGAAGCAGGTTTAGATTGACCTTTGAAACATTCTTGAGGATATGAGACCACACTTCCTACCAGATTCTTGTTCACATGTGATGAGTAGACAAGACCTGGTCTGGTTGAGCACATGACAGTCTAGGTTCCCAGCAGGTATTCCGAGCTCAGCGCTCCTTCAACCTACTGGGGATGCAGTAGACCCAAGTTCAAGTTGGACGATACCCAACAGCCTGGCTGGCAGTTGCCCAGGCCATGTGACTGCCATGCCTACGTATATTCAGGAGGCTGTTTTTTGTATTTCATGGCAGATGGAGCTAGGAGTTTCCAGTAACTGTTCCTTATAAGTGGGAAGTATTCAGATTCTTTAGCAAAAGCCTAGTAAATCCTAGCATTTTGAAATAAAGATAAACCCTGCAGTAAACCAACCAAAACTAGGTTGTATCTAGGTAAAGAATTGACCACTTAATACCACATTTCTATCATTCATTTTCTTGAAAGCAAGAAGGAAGAACTGGAGAAAAGAAGAAGTAAGGATGAATGTCATTCAAAATTCACTAAGAATTTCTGATATAAGATGGTAAGTTAGAAAAGACATCCATAAGTACTTACAGTTAGAACAATAGAGTCCTAATCCAACTATTTGCTCTTCACTTCTTAGATTCAATCATTTATTTAAATAGGAGACGGAAATAATCTGTGTGTTTATCTTTGTGTGTGCATAGCCCTGTATTTGGAGTTGGCCAAATAGCAGAAAACTGTGGGTAGGTAACTCAGTCACTAAATTATAGAATGAAAGCATTTAAAACATACCTATATGTCCCAACCTGGAAAGATCCGGTCTGGGGAGATTAATTGTTATTCCCAGAGTGAGATTAAGACACAAACGAGGTTAGACGCCATAAAGAAAAGAAGTTTTAAAGTTACATCAAAATTCGCAGGGATGCAAGAAAGAGAGAGAGAAAGATGGGGAAAAAAAAAGGAAAGTAAGGCGCAATAGCTACCACCATGGAACTGCGGCATCCCGTCAGTCCAAATCGACTTCACGTCAGGTGGGGAATTCCGTTTGATGCTGGTTGTCACGGGTTTTTTATTGAGGTGCGTTGCTCCTTCCGAGAATCAGCCCAAGAGCTGAATTGCTTCTCCCCGCCAATCGCTGGGCGGTGGTGCGCATGCCCAATGCCGTCACTAGGGGGCTCTGGTGGTCTTCAGGGGTCTCTCTGGTGGTCTTCAGGGGTCTTCCGTCACCTCTAGTTTTCCGACCCCGGGTCTGGGTGCATGTGCAGGGGTTAGATTAAAGTTCTTGGAATTAGCTCCACCACAGGTTCCTCAGAAGGCAGGAAACCTCTAGCCTTGCGGTCCAACTGTCCAACGCAGTGGGATAACAGGGAACCTCCCGTCTTGTGGTCTAACTGGTGCTCCCTTGCTGTGGCAGGCAGTGAGATGTTCCAGCAATGTTGAGACAGACCTCCGTTGGCACAAACATTCGTTGGTCCGTTTCGACACAGTCCTTTACACTATAATATTACGGAAATAGTAAAAAATGGCATTTTTCTTCCCCAGTCCCATCATGTATATGCATGTGTATATATCTGTATACATACATACATACACACATACATACAGCTGCAGATAGTTTTGATTGAGTTTAGGGTCAAGTTCCCCAAGACAGGTGACTCTGTGTCCATAAAGCCTCCACAGGTCTGTGCCAGGACTCTTCCTACCCTCCCTATAGCCCACTGACTGTACTTCCCCAGGGGTGCAACTCCACTCCAAACCCTGGACATGAGTGTACTCATAGACTTGGTGTTCAGCTGAAAAAAATTTGAGCTGGAGACCTACTCTAACAACATGACATAGTAGCAAGTGCAATATACATGAATAGGTTCCTGTTGCATCCACAACACCACAATTCTTTTGTACTTTTCTACTCCTTTAGCTTAAACTCTGTCTGCAATTGCTTTATAGCAGCCTTTTCCCATCCAACCTGCTCTTTAGCATTTACCCTCGTTTCCTGATTGTACCAATGAAGTTAAGGCTGTTCTCAGAAGATAGATCAATCCCCTGTCTCTTATTCATAATTAGTTCTTGAGGTCACAACAACCGCCTGCAAGCACACAGAGAGTGCTGGGGGGAGTAAATAAGAGTTGTGTTGTAACAGTCACCGACAGAGCAATACATCTCCCTAGTCTGGTGTCAGCAGACAGATCATCCATTACAATCTGAAGAAACTCCTGCAAAACTGTGAGGCGCAAACCGAGGGTACAGCAAAGTGAATGGATGCAGCAGTACCAGATGGGCACACGCATTTCTCAGAATTCCCTTTTCTATTTCTTTTAATATAACGAACCAGATGGCTCTAGTTATGTTGTCTTTAGTACATTACAGACATTTTGTTTCCAACCTGTTCTGACTTTCCTGTCAGTACCAAATGGCAGTAGAATTCATGTCACTTGACTTTAAACCCATAACAGTTAGGTATGAAGTTTAAGCCACCTGATCAGGCTTGGCTCCTATGGACACTCTTAAGTGCATCTGCAGAGAAAACTTAGTCTTGTGTTTTTCAGATATCTGTCTTAAAAAGGGATGGATTGATACCCTGAATCACCTCTTTCTCTTTGCTGAATATATAAGGAATCTAAATATTAACTTAAGGACATATGATTAATTTTTAGATGGCTGAGTACAAAGAAGAGGAATCCTGTCTTAAAGACCTGTGTGAAGCCGTCTGTGCATTAGTATTCTCATATACAGCTTTGCAGTTAACAAAGGAAGAGCTTAGCTGTTCTCGGTCTTTTAAAAAGGATGTAGGTATCTTACTCATTTTGGAGATCATAACTCTTTAACAGTCCTGTCCTGAGCTCTTAAGTCTATCAGTTTTGTACCAGGAGGTGCCAGTCTGTTATGATCACAGTAAGAAAGGCACACAGACTCCATAAAGCATCATTTGAAATGCTGTTTATTAGTGCTACCACTGTAAGGATGGAATAGTATAGATAATCTTATATCCCTTTAGATGCTGGGAACACCAGTTTGTGTGGCACCAAAGGGTCCTCTGATCCATGTGCAGCATGTGGTGTAGACCTTGTCCATAGAACAGCTTGTCCTATTTTGATTATTTGAGCTATTATAGAATTTTCTTACAAGAAAACAACTCTATTCATCATTTCTGCTGTCAAATTTGGGAACATCTTGCTGTACCTGTAGACAAAGATGAGGTCAGGCTGGTGGCATAATCCCTGGTACCAAGTGGAATCTGCCTGCAGGTCCCCGTGTTACAGCAAGCTGGCTGAATTCATCCTGCACCAAGAGAATTGTGCAGCACAATGCTGCCCGAAGGCCAGGCTGACTTGCAGAACCACACAGCACAGCACAGCACAGGCCTGGACCTGCTCAGGTTACCTGTTATGTGGACCACTAACTTCTTCATGTATGATGTCTTATAATCAGGATCACTGTAATATCTTCACAGCATCTTCCATGAAGCTCATGAAAGCAGTGCCTGTGGGTTCTTTATTTTTTTTTTGGGGGGGGGGGGGGGGTGGGGGGGAAGCTTTGCAAAGTTTGTTAACTATGTATGTATGTTATTTCAGGGCATTTCTGCAAAAATTCTTTGTTCCTCTATGGTATGCCCTGGGCTTTTACTGAAGAGCTGCCCTTCAGCAACAACCTGGTGCACACTAAACTCCTGAGGTATTGGCAAAGCCCCACATGTGGTGCTTTTGTGATGGAAGCTTAAAACCTTGCAATATCAAATTGATAGCTGGGACTGATGCACAGAGCAAAGATCCAGGCTGGTTGTTTTAGCACAGGATAGGAAAAGTATGTTCTAACATAACCTTTATGTCAAACTTACTGCCAGGAAATGAGTTCTGCACTGAGCTGTGTACGCCTGTTATGAGAGTCTGAGCGTGACTTTTTGAGTCAAACTGACATCTCTTCCTGGAAGGCAAGTTCAATTTAAGATACCTTTGTGTCTCACACACTCCAAATTACAGATGTTCACCCTTAAATGTTGTGAATGAATGGCTCAGGGACTTTTGAAATGTTACTCTCCCACCTAACTACTTCAATGAGTGAATAGTTTTGCTCCCAGTGAAAGATCAGATAATATTATTGTACATGATAGTATTTGTACCTTGGAGACAATCATTATGACAAATGCTGATCAAACATTCCTTGCTCAGAAGGGTACTGCTATGGTATTTTTTTAGGAGACAAAAATTCTTCTGAAAGGAAAAGCCTCTTCTCTTACAGAGGTTTATTGTCTGAAGATCTCCTTTTTGGAAAAGCAACTTGAAGAAAAACATCCTGAGGGCCTCAGGATACTTGTAATTGTAGGCAGAGTTGTTTCTGCTCACTGCAGAGCAAACAAAAAAGTCCCATCTGTGGCTCTGGAGGGGTCTTGTGCGACTGATGGTGGGGCAAGGCCACCATCTACACTACTGCTAGGGCCCTGCGCCTGTTACCTAAATTTCTGTCCAGAAGACAGTGCTGTACCTACATTATCCAGAAGATGTGACATGCCAGCAAGGATGTCAAGCTGGTCCTAAATAAAAGTGAAAAAAATCACCTGGATGTAACTGTTGCCTTCAGAACTTGGTGTTCCGCTATTGCAACTGCTTGCAGTGGGAACAGGCTTGAGATGACACCATGCGGCTTTCTGTTGGTGACCTGAGGGATTGCTAAACTTATGAAGAAGTTTTAGTGTGGATCAAATAGATTGAATTATAGCTGAAAAGGTCTCAGCAGCAGTGGGAGAGGCCTGGACAGTGTCATCTTATGAACCAGGGTACAGTACAGTTGTGCATGCATGCAAGGAGGACTGTAAGCCACTCACAGAGGTCTGTATGCTCATGGCACTTGCCTTTGATCTCAAACGACCTGCCTGTAACATCCTATTCAAGCCGAAATCTCAGGGCCAGAGCCAAGGTAGCCCATGCCCTTATATCAAATGAAGTCATATTACGGGCCTTGCAAGTAAATTTATGGTAAATAGATAAGGATTTCCCTTCTCCTACTAGATGGTTTGTGCTGGTTTTAATGGAGAAAAGAAGATTAAGGTTTAAATGGTACCATTTATTTACTTTGAAGAGTACACCCAGCATGGCAAATGCATTTGCACAAAAGGATTTTCATTTATTATTGGCTTAAGGCTAATTTCTCTTCTCCTAGGATCCCTCCTGCCAAGGCTTGTAAGTAATTAGAGGACTGAGGTGAACACAGGTATAACCTGCCCATGCTCCTCAGTTGCTGGAGTGCAGTGTTCCATGCAAGGCAACAGCATGTGTAATTACTTTTCAGCAGGTCTATACCTGAGGACTGTGACTTTTGTCTCAAAGCCCCGGACATTATCTGTTCTTATAACTTGTTTGTGGATTCTCAAGTGGAAGGTATTGTTTTCCTGTCCTTGGCTTCATATCCTTGATTATACCCTGGAAGTCAGTTTTGGCTTGAAACCTTGTGCCAGAGTCTCTACTGGCACAGTACTTTTACTTTTATAAGGCTAACCAGAACGCAAGGATGATTTTAGGGTTGCTTAAAGACAGCTTCACAATGATTATGAAGGGAAACACTATACAGAACTCTTAAGCTTTTGTTTTGGTTAAAATGATTCTTTTCTCTTTACTTTCAGCCATCGCTATCTTGATGTCTCATAGGCTAATAAAGCTCACCTCCCCAAAGTCATTGATTAATTTCTAATTTTATTGCTTGGCTGAATCTCAGATATATTCAGTCATCTCTATGCTTTATCCCCACACTTGGTCATTTCCTCCTCCTTTTCTCGATATATTTATCAAATTACATTTTTTATATGTATTCCCCCTTTTTCCTAGCCTTAGTGTCCAGACAATACAACCTTCTCTTCATACTGGGTTGATGAGCTTTCATGACATACTTATTCTATCTGATAAGTCAGTCAAAAATTTTTTGTTGTTTGTGGAAGTTTCAAAGATTTCCCAAGACTGCTTTTCAAGTGTTTCCAGTCTCTCAAGCTTTCTTTTACAAGATCAAGGTCCTGCATTTTGTTTCTGGCTCTTTTCCATACAAGTTGCCTTTCAAAGGTCTTCTTTTGTTTCTTTTCACTTTGATTAAGAAATAATAATGTTTAGCTGTAAATTCAGCACATGGCCAGGTTGCTGAAGTAAATATATAACAACACATAGCCAGAAGGCAAAGCCTTTAAATCATCCCCGTTTGCTGTGCCTTCCCTTTTTCCTTTCTTTTCCTTAGAACTTGTATCTAACCCATTTATCCTAATATTCATTCAGCTATTGTGAAGGGCAGGGCAGAAGTCCACAGATGTCTTTTCTTTGGCTGTAGGATACTGAGAGCAACTTACCAATTGTAGTTTATGTGTAAGTAATGTGATATTGGATGAATTTTCTTTTTGAATCTGAAGTTTCCAAAACTTCAAAGATGTGATCAGGTGTGACTGTGATTTTGGACAGAAAAATTACAGTAATTACAAGGGATGTACTTTTTTAGCCTTATAACATAAGCAGAAAAAGGCTGTGAAGTCCTTGGAATAATTCAAATGGAATGAGAAAAAACGTTTTATATAACGAAGAATAAATTTGCTACTTCAAGCAGTAGCATTTGTTATGGAAAATTCTTGATATTCTTGTACCATGAAAATTTAGAAGGGTACTTACAAATACATGCACTCAGGTACAAGGCATAAGAGTAATAGCTGCAAGCTAATGAAGATCAACTTAGGTCAGACACCGAAACTTAATTGAAAGCTGTTAGAGTAAATCTTAACAAGAATAAACAACACTATTATCACTTGTGTTAGGAATTAATAAAATAGACATAGATTTGTATAATAGACCTTTATGTTTGATCCTAGAAAATATATTCAGACAAGACATTGACTGATTCTGTGATAACTAAAGATGTGCTATGAAAAGGAGCTTCCTCCTGCCAGACCTGGTGCACAGAAGTCCAAGTTGCACCTCTTTTCAGATGTGTATGTGTTGCTAAGTTTGTGGATGACTACTTTTGACACAGCTTTTCAGTATTTGAAACTATTCATTAGTGATACACAGTGCCTACATAACAACTTTTTATTGCTTTCAGATACCTGCATATAGAGCAAACTCAATTATGTAAACATCTTGGGTCTTCTTCTTACCTTAGAAATGGTTTGGTAGGATAACGCTGGAGGTAGCTAAAATGACCATTTTTTCCAATAGCATACTACTCTCTAAGCACATTTCTTAGATACCCCCAGACTTCTGGAAATGACATGGTTATTAAGGCTATTTGGGAAAAGACAGCTACCACATTTCCCCAGCTAGTTCACATTGCATTGTATACCTGTGTGTCTTTAAAATATTGCATACGTCTCTGCTGATAATACTCTCATATCCTCAGGAGTAACTCTTTATTGGGTACAGAAATACCATGATTTTCATATTGCGCTACTTCACCTTATGCAAATCTGATTGCTGGGTTGGGTCTTTCCTTATGTAGGTTTGATTTCACACATCTCGATCCACCTGTACCGTATTATATAAAATCTTTTCTTTGGAGAGTAATAAATGACTATGCCTCAGCATGGTGAAGGAATAGAAATTTTCTCTCCTTCCTCCCACTTACTGCTGTGGCTTATTTGGAAACTCAAAACTCACAGAGATCTTATTTCAATGGTTTCAAACCTTTTCTACAATACATGTCATTAATTTATGTTATTGCTTCCCCTCCCTCTCCTATTTATTATAAGGGGCTGGCCTCAGTATGAACCTTGAGAGATTGCCATCCAGGAGCATTAAAGAGATTTAAATCCCTTAATGTTCAATGCTTTAAAAACTATTTTATGCCATGGCAATTAAAGGTGACATGCTGCAACTTTTTAATCCTGAGTGGCTGCCTGGAGTAACAGCATCCCATGGAGTACATTACAGTTACGGCTCAGCAGAAAATCAGCAGTATGTCCTATTTCTCCTCTTGCCCTTTCCTTATTCCTTGAAAGATGCAACTTTCTGAAGATAAAGGAAACAATACAGATTATTTCTGAGTTGAAAGATAACATTCTGTGGGAAGGAGGGAAATTTGTAAGTCTTTTAGAAAAAAATAATGGCTATCCAAAGAGGGTAATTCCTGATGCAGGAAATGTGCCTCTGGGGATGGGGGTCACTTCATAGATATTTTCCAGAGAAAGGTGTTGAAAGCTACAAACTCAGGCAATACTGCTTGAGATGTCATCAGTCTTAATGTTCAGGTGTCCTTTCTGACCTGTCTTTATAGTCCACTTGAGGTGTTTAGCTATGGTCACTGCATACTCAGACTGGGAGGGTGGATGGTGACTACAGCCCATGAGGAACAAGAAAACAACAGTTTTGGCACACTTGCTACCCTATTTTCTAGACCTTTGAGAATTGCTTAATGTTTCTCCTGTATCACCCAACCCACAACTCTGATTAAATGGAATAAAATTATGAAGGAAAATATACTCTGGGCAAACCTGCATGCCAAATCCACTTTTAGTGGAAAGAGATGCAATTTCTCGGAAGTCTGGAGAGCTGCGCCCTCATACATTACAGGCATATTTGATGAGCTTGCATTGCCCTTCTGTTTGATCAAATTAATGGATTAAGAAGAAGCCTTACATGTAGGCAAAAGGAGAAGACAGAAGCGATTCCTGTTAGTGCTCACCTGGGACATGTTAGCATCTCTGAAGGCACCACTCAGCCTTAGCCCTTCTTGGTCTCTCTGTAACCAATGGAAGTGGCACACCTTTTCAATCTGAATATTGTCCACAGATTCACTCATATCCATTGCCTGAATAAACTATAGCAATTGTGTTTAAGACCACCTATATACAGTTAGAAGGTATTAGCTGACAAAGTTAACAGACTGAAGAAGGCAAAAATGAATCTTCTTATTTCTAAAGTTCTTTCATGTACTGTCTGCTAACCTCTAAATATTAAAGATTTATCATAGTTAGCGCTCGTTAATTGCCATCCAGGAATACCATGGCTGTTGCAAAGTAGACTTAGCTGAGCCCTAAACAAGCGGTTCTCTCAGAGATGATCTTTGTAGGCAAAACATATGCCTGGCTGCTTTTTTTTTTACTGAAGTGCATATTATATATTCACTTTATGTATCCCTTATCTTTTCCTTGCCTCATGCTGGAAGGCTCCTCAAGAAAACAATCTAAAACACCCTCTATATAGGATGAACCAACACACCTCATTGTGAATTGCAGAATATGTATGTATCTTTTGTTCATCTTATGCACTGGGTAGCACAGGCATATGGCTTTGTTCTCTTCAAAACCAGAATGCCCTTTCAGAAAGAACTTAATTGATAGGAAAAGTTGTTCCTATTTTTTGAAATGTAAGGGGGGCCAAAAAATGTTATATTTTCTGTGCTGCTGGCATCTCCTCTGTCTGGGGGAAGAGCTGATAATCAGCATGCCTATCTTGCACCTTATCTGTGGCTCCAATGGAATGTCTTGCAAGGTAAAATCAGAAATCTTAATTTTTGCAATTGGAGAAAACAAGACAGTCACTCACAGATTGAGATAAAAGTGACAGATGTGAATAATAAAAACAGTCCACAATCACATCTAGCCTTTTTCCTCAAGCCAGTGATTCCCTGTCAGACATGCTGCCTCAGACACTGATCTTAGAGTACCACACAGCTGAAGCAAATATTGCATGCGGTCACTGCTCAAATGGGAGACCTCAGGGGTAAAAACGGCATGCTGGTGCAGAAGCAGGGTCACCAGGTGTCACTCTCCCCAAATCAGCTGTGATATGGGAAGAGTTCAAGGGAACAGACATGCCACAGGGGCAATTTCATTTGCAGCTCAGTAAGAAACTTGAGGTGTCAGGGCAGAGTTCTGCATTAAAAGAGTCTTTAGTAAAATCTGCTTAAGAGGTGATTCTTCCAGTTTGTGATTTTGTAACTCCTCCAGTTATGTCAGTGCATTCATTACTGAGGCTTGTACAAATTGCATCAAACAGTGGTGCATATGTGGAAATGAGAGGGCAAAGTAAGAGCAGCTTAAAGAGATTTTGCAAACAGAGCTCTTTCCCCCTCAGGGGTTTGACTCTTAGGGGTATGGTCTTTATCATATTTTGCAAAAAGTACCAAGATCTAATGGGGATAGCATTGGTTGCAGTGTAACTTCTTGCCTACTCCACAGAGAAGGGTAGAAGGATTTGGTAATAGAGACCCTGTAGTATCATGAGGAGGTGACACATTTTAATGAAAATCTTATCTTTAGAGAATTTATTTCCTGATCTTATGAAAGCATCTAAAAAAGTTACACTGAAGACTACAACATTTTGCAGGAAGGGATTCCAAATATTTAATTAATTTCCTGAATTTATATGTCTCTCTGTAAGTGTCTATGTTGGAGGTAAGGACTTGACTCCCTTCTTCACACAGAAGGACCTGATGCCTGTTGAGGTGCCCTAGGTTAGGTCTGCTGGCCTCCTGCTGCTGGCCCAAATGGGTCGGGGGATCCCTCCGTCATGCCCAGAAGCCCCATCCACACATCTCTGATACACTGCAGCACACTGCTATGCACTTCTAAGGCAAAGCTGTTAGGTAGATGATTGGAGCACTTGTCCAGTATAAAGGAATGCAGTGTTTAATGTTGTCTTGAGTCTTTGTAGAAATAAAATTCAGCCTGAAATAGCTCAAAAAATTGAGAGAGGATCATCTCATTGCTTCACTACCCCAGGCAGATCCTGCTGATGAGTCGCTCAGCATGGAGCCACTTCACGCTCACCAGTGAGAAAATGTCAACAAGAGCAAAGCTGTGAAGCGTTGTAATCAGGGACTTTGCCTGGAAGGGATTTAAATGTGGCTCCAATTCTTTGACTGAAAACTTTTTCAACAATTTATTCATTAATTGTTTATAGTGAAAATAAACACAGAGGCACACAAATGATGCACTCTAAAAAGTGGTGTATGTTATTTCTGTTCACACGTTCTTTTTCTCACTCTCTGATGAGAGATTCCTGATTTTTTCCTATAAAATAAGAAATAAAAAACCAAAACTGGAGCAAGGGAAAGTGAGCAGAGTGTGTGGATGCACTTTTACATCCCTTTTCTGCCATTCTCAAAGTCCTGTGCTAAGCATACTCAGCAGAAATGTCTGTGATTTAGGTGTAAACACACGAAGGCTAAGGAAGAAGCTCAACCAGGTCCTTATTCTCTGGGCAATTGCTCCATGAGTAGAACTGCAATAAGAATAATAGATCATGAACATTGTCTTCAGGGGAAATATTTCAAACATCTCAATATTGCCATGGTTTCCAGTTTTAGCTGAGATTAGAAAAAAGCATCTTTTCTTGGTATAATGTAAGTGCAATGAGTTGAATGAAATCACAAAGAAGACTATTCTGTGACAGAATAATACTCTGCAAGATTTTCTGCAAAATATTCTCTCAAATATCTTGAGATGGCATTCTTTCTCTACTAGAATGCTGATGATGAGCTCTAATTACAGAGCTGTACTACAGGTGAATCAACTACGTGTACCAATTTATCTACCAGAAGGCACTCTTACATCATAGGAGGGCTGCATCCGACCTGTAAGAAAATAAGAGGTACTAATATTACTAATCAGCCTAACTGGTTAAACATCTCTTTTCAAGGTTTCCTTGAACAGGTCTGTGAATGGGTGATATATTTGAAGACTAAAATTTGTGAGAACTTCTAGTGATTGGTTCACTTTCTGTGAACATGCACAAAACTAACTAGCTATCACTAGAACAGAGTTCTATTGTTCTCATGTTGAAACAAACCAAAACTAGACTTCCATGTTTCGCTATAAACTGTAGTATCATAACCTTGAGAAATATGCAAGGACTCAGCAAATCAGTCAACAGAGTTATATTCTCTTTTTAATATAATGCACTCTCCTCCTTGATGATAGGAGAGAAGGGACAGTTTGGATTAGTGTTTAATCAGTAGATTTTCTGACTTGGTCTTGAAATGTCAACCCTTAATCTCCTTTACCTTGAAAAATGAATATATTGGGCTTTGAAGTAATAGCTTTGTCTGAGGTATAGTCCTTCTGTCAATATTCACCTCACAGAGAGACTTGCTCACAATCCATTGCACCACGCATTTCCACCGCCCTGGCAGCAGGCTCCATTTCATGGGACTCAATGTCAAATTCAGAAGTTTCCTCCAGACCTTTTCTTCAGCTTTAAGCACAGGAATTTGAAGCTATTTAATTTAAACTTTGGTTTAAAAAAAAAAAAAAAGCAATAAAAGACTAGCCAGAACAGTGGTATATTTAGGAAAATTCCCTGAAATAGATATTAATGATTTCTTTGATAAAGGTTATCAAATCCTAAATGTGAATTAAACCCTATATTTTTAAGGTTCTATTACAAAAATGTACCCAAGTGTTTTCCTCCCTGCCCCAACATATCTTAATATGGAGAGGACCATCAAGTATTTGATTTCATGGAGCAGGTGGTCACATAAGAAAGGAGAGATCTGCCAATCTCTAATACTTTTCTGTGAGCTCTGTGGTGAAAGTGGGAAAGACATGAAAAGCGAGTAGGTTGGTGTATTAAGTGGTTATCCTTCACATCAACAGGGTAAGTAGTGGTTTCACACATTTTGAATCCAACTACTAGTGTCTCTTTATAACTTGCTCATATCACAGAAATTCCTAAACTAATTTCTTAAAGGCCAGTCTGAAGTTTTAGCTGGTAGTTTGGTCACACTGTACTTTTCAGGCTGGAAAAATGGCAGCAAATACAGATCACTGATTTTTCATGTGATAACTTGGATCAGAACTGGTGTTGTAGTGACTACGTCTTCAGAGGATGACTTACAAACCTATCCTGTTTTCCATGAGCTCAAGCTATACTAAACCTTCTTCCCCAACTGTACTACTTGTAGTAATCCAAAGTGTTTTTACGTATTACAGTAGTTAAAGAAGTGAGCGCCCTATCCAAAGTCAAGTTGCTGAAGTCAAGGCAAGATTCACAGATTATGTCCAGAGTGCAAGTGGCTCTGTGGGCACCTAGCACAGCCATGGTCCCTCAGACATCCATGCTGGAGAACTGTCATGGTGCCCTGCTGCACTTTGCATTTCTCCCAGGGAATCAGAGTAAGGGATAAGGTGCACAGTTTTTTGTCCAATTAGACCTTCTGGATAAGAAGTGCCTTCAATTCTCTTAGCATGAATTATCCTTAATGATTTCAGCAGACTTTGGACAACCATAAACTAGCATTGAAGTCTGAGTTAGAACAAAAAATGTGAAATTACTGCAAGTAATGCAAATGAGATTATTTTGCATAATAGTTAATAGCAAACAATATCACCTGCATCTTACTTCTTATGGTATTACAAAACTCCTTTCAGAGTTGAGACTTCATGTTTTTCTCATTGTCTTTATACCCAGGTAGACAGCTGTAAAATTATTTCAGATCAGAGTGCTTTGTATTTTCCTTCACATGCTGATAGCAACAATGGCTTCTGATCCTACACCTAAAAATGCCACACCTAGTTAATCTGGAGGTCATTAAGCTTAGGTAAAAATGTGAAATAGTTAAAAAACAAGCCGTACTTACACTGAACACATTAGGTAGAGTGCAGATAACACACACCTTCTTCTGTATTTGTTTATGTTTTAAAGTTAACCTGGGGTAACAGAAGTGACCTAATTTTCTGCAGAACATCTGTGTACTCAAAATCTTCAAAGTAACTGTTACCTCCCCTGCCTTCCCCTTTCTGTAAAGCTTCATGCAGGTTTCAAGTGTCAATGTCTTGGTAGTGAAGGGACAACATGTAGACTCAAAACCAGGTAGGACCTACTGCCACCAGCAGAGCCCAAGGTGACTTCAGACAGGCCATAATGGGCATCTCCTGGAGAATGGAGGATAGGGCATAGTGGAAATGCATGGTCCTGCTGCAGGGCTACTACCGGGAGCATGAGGTGTCCAAAGACTGGAGCTAGTAAACTAAGAAGTTAAAACTAGACAGTTCAGTAAGAGCTATGCAGAATACCCCATGATGGGAACCTTGCTTCACCACAGCTCTTCTGAGCATTTTGTGGACTTTCTGACATGCTGTCTGATGGTGGGATGCATCAGCCAGCACCTGGAGGGGAAGGTCCATATCTTCTTTGTCTTCTCTGTCCATGTGGAGTGTTTGATCTGAGAGTGTCTGTCATAGTTTAACTACAGCTAGCAAAATACCATGAAGCTGCTCTCACAAATCCCCCCTCCCCTCTTCCACCAGAGGGGGAGAGTTGGAGGAAAAAGAAATAAGGAAGCTCATAAAACTGAGATAAGAACGATATACTAATTAAATCTAAATTAATATATACAAATACTACTACTACTAAGTAATTAAAATAATAGAAAATAAAACATATGATACAAATATGATATAGTTTCTCACCACGGTGCGGAGTAGTGAGAGTCAGCCCCAGAGAGCCCGAGAGTGATCGCAGCCTGAGAGCAATGGCAGCTCAAGAGCCGCAGCCCGAGGGCCGGAGCCTGAGGGCCGGAGCCCAAGACCTGTCACAGCAGATTCTGAGTGAACTCTTTCAGTGATAGCACAACTGAGAAGACTAAACAAACCCACCAACTCCCTCCTCAATGAGCCAGCACAGGAGTTAACAAAGCAGCTAAGGCAGGAGTAAGGGAGAGTGTTAGGAAGTGTACCAAAGTAAACGAGCAAGAGAGTAGTAGAGAGAGTAATGGCTCCCAGACCCCCTCCTCGCCTCTGCCCCGAGCATGACATGCTATGGAATGAAAGACTTCCTTGGTCAGTTTGGATCAGCTGCCTTAACTGTGTGTTCCCTACGCTGACTGTAGTGAGACCGTGAGAGCTGGGAACGCAGCTGCAGTGTCAGAAGCGGAGAAAAGACCTTGAAACAGGTGCAGGCATTCCCCAGTGCCAGCTAAGAACTTAGCAGTGCTGCTCCCTGCATCCAGGAACAGCTTCCTAGCAGCCACGGTAAAGAAATTTAACCTTTCCTGACTGAACCCAGCACAGTGTCATGTAAGTGAACAAAATACCAAGTAATTCTTGCCTCCTGTAATATCAGTTAGTGTGCAGATGTGGTTTGTGAACTCCCAGAGCTAGATGTCATGGAATTCTAGAAAAGAAGTATTACCTTCAAAGTGAGGCTGGAATCCCCTGTGTGATTCAATTATGAAGTATGGGGTAAACTTCTTAAGGTGAACTCCAGATTGAATCAATGTAGCCTTTCACACAAAATAAAGATGCTTAATTCCTTACACGATGTCAGCCTTGAAAAATAGAGCTCTTTTGGTGTTAGACTCTTATATCCTATTAGGGAGAGAAATTCTGTGATTAGTAATGATGTAATGTGGGAACATCCATTATTCTTTCTTGGCAAGGTACCAATAAAGGGAATTTCAGACATTTTCAGATGAGGAATCATAAAGTCACAGAATCCTTGAGGCTGGAAGGGTACCTCTGTCCAACTCTTTTTCTCAAGCAGGGTCAGCTACAGCAAATTGCTCAGGACTGCATCCAGCTGGGTTTCAATAGCTCCAAAGATGGACAGTGCATCACCTTTCTGGGCAACCTATTTCAGTGTTCAGATGGACTTTCACAGTAAAAAATGTGTTCTTGTATTCAGATGTAATTTCACATGTATTCAGTTTGTGCCTATTGCCTCTTTTCCTGTCACTGGGCACCAGTGAGCAGAATCTGGCTCCCTATTCATGCCCTCCCACCAGGTATTTATACATACTGGTAAGATCCACCTAAAACTTTTCTTCTCCAGGCTGAGCAGTTCCAGCTCTCTCAGATTCTTCTCATGTGTCAGATACTCCAGTCCTGTCATCACTTTCATATCCCTTTGCTGGATTCACTCCAGTAGCTCCATGTCTCGTACTGGGGAGCTTGGACCTAGCACTCCAGATGTGTCTCAACAGTGCTGAGTAGAGGGGAAGTATTCCCCTCCTCCCTTGACCCGCTGAACATGCTCTGCCTAATGCAGCCCAGGAGGCTGTTGACCTTCTTTGCTATGAAGGCATGTTTCTCGATCACCAGGTCCCTTCTGTCTTCTCTGCAGTGCTGCTTCCTAGTCTGTTGTTCCCAGCCTGTACTGATGCCTGGGATTATTCCTCACCAGGTGCAGGACTTTGCATTTTCCCTTGTTGAGTTTCATGACATTTCTCTCAGTCCAATTCTCTAGCCTGTCCAGGTCCCTCTGAATGGCAGTACACTCAACTGGTATGTTATCCACTTCTCCCAGTTTTGTATCATCTGCAAGCTTGCTAGGGGTGAACTCTGACCAAAGATCCAGGTCATTAATAAAGATATTAGACAATACTGGCCCCAGTATCGATCCCTGTGATACTACACCTAAAAAGGGGTGTACAAGGCACTAAGTGCCCTGAGGAGGACTTCTGTTCCACCACATATTTTCCTTAAGTCTGTAATACAGTTTTGGTTGTACTGAAATAAAGCTTTATTGTAACTTACCTATAACCAGAAATCTCTGTCACTACAATGCTGTCATGTTACAGTGCCAGGGATGTTAAATCTATGTTTCCCATATATTTATGGCTGACCTAATATTATTGAATCCTAGCTATATAGGTAGGTATATCCTACCTATATATATCCTAGGTATATAATTGTCAAGTGTGAAGACAAAAAATAAATTTTACCCAGTAGATTAGAAAGACCATTTTCATCGTATGAATGAGAGAATGCTGCCCTTGCAAGATTTTGTAGGGTGAAGTGATACCTTCTTCTGGACTGACTGGAAAAACTACAGAGAAGGCATACAAGGCACTTGCAGAGCTGAAAGGGAAGGTGGGTGGTGGGATAGTTAGTATTGGCCTTCAAAGGTAAATATAGGCTGAGAACACTTGCTCTGACTGTAACTGTACAGTACCAACCGGTTAAGGAAAAGTTAGCTGTGATGCAGAGGAATAAAGGGAAAGAAATGAAGCTGTTAGAGTTCAGATCACATACACTAAGCCAATAATTTCATATATCACATGTGAGATGCTTCTGCCAAGTGAGAAAGTATCATTGATTTTACTCACACGGAGTTATGGCAGAAATGAGAGGAAGCACCATAAATCTCTACCAAACACTGTAAGTGAGCTCTGTTCATCACCTTTTTCTTCATTCTCCATCAAGGCAGGTGGGGTGAGAGTCCTCAAAGGAGAATAGAGTGGGGCAAGAGTACTAAAAGAGACAGAGCTGGGGAAAGTTGAAAGGGAGTTGGGCAGTTTGCCTGCAAGAGTGGATGAGATGCCCTACGTAACCGCAGACAAGTCGCAGGTGCTAAAACAAGTGAATACTGGACTTCGTGTCAGATGCTGGCAGCAATTTTTTCATTGTGCCACACTCTGCTCCATGGTATTCTGTATGAGCAGTGAGAGGGAGTCAGAAATGCCACCTGTCTGCTCAGCGGGGATCACATTAACACTCAATCTCAAGGAGCGAAAGCTGGGCATCATTTGCTGCCTGCTGATAGCCAGCTTGGGTATGCAATGCTGTGGGCAAGGAGTGATGGGGCTGAGGACAGAGCTGCCTCCGGAGAGTCTGTCCTTCCATTTGTCTCTGAAAGGAGCTTCCCCTACCATGGCAGTGATTGTTCTACAACCACTCCATGACTCAAATCTCTGAGATGAAACATACTGCAAAGGGAATAGAACTTGCGCATTTGCTTTGATGGTTGATAAGAGGTGGAAAGAAAGGTGAGAGAGAAGTATCCTGGTCTAATCTAGGGTAGGAAGGCTGGCCCTCAAAGGATCATGTGCAAATGGAGAAGATTTCAGCATATTATTTCTTCTGTGCTGTGTCTCCTTTGAATGTTTTGCCCTCCATCAGCATGTTCTCTATAATGTTATTCTCTGTTGTGTAGGATTGGATCTGGGACAGGACACATTGTGTGTTGTAAGGAGTTGGTTTCCATGTAGATCCCCCAGTTGGTGTGGTCTCGCCCCACAGCTGTTCTCAGTTGCCGGATTCTTCCTGCATCTCCTTGATCAGGTAGAGTCACTTTTCTCACCACAAATGGATTTATTCACTCTTGTCTAAAAATTTTTCCTCTGATCTTTGCTGGCTTTCACTGACCTTATGATAGTGAAAGCTCTAGGGAACATATGTTCAGCTAGTTTTTGCTTCAACTAATCTGATATGATCTTCTCATATAACCAAGTGAAGATTCTGCTTCCCGTTTTGGTTCCTCATAAATGTATTTGGACACTCATTTAAATGTCACTGCAATTTATATTTCACATATCTAGTCAACATTTAAAGATCAAAGACAATCCTTTCATGCAGTCAAATGGTCTCACGGGGGAAAAAGGTAACAACATCATGCAGGGAGGGAGGATGAAAAAAGACAAATAATTTCAGTGCTTAGGACAGGAACCTTAGGGTTGGACATTCTTAAGATGGAGCAGGTGTTTTTGTGAAGGTTGGGAGAGAATGGGCAGAGGGAGAAGATACAGACAGGTATACAGAATGGGCACAGTAATACTTGTGATAGCAGGCAGGAGACAAAGGACAACTGAAAAGACAGAGTGATGAGAAAACAAGGCATACAAAACTGTAAGAAAGGAGACACACATTTACCTATCCCCAAAATTCCACTCTATAGGTTTTTCATTCTTTCTGTAAATATGGTGTTATCAGGGTGCGTTTCTTCAGTAGACACATATCCCTTAATGTCAATCTTGGACAATCAGAAAGCAAACCTCAAGGCATGCAAACACTGAGGCTCCTGTGAGAAGGAAGGTCATGCTCTATTTTCGCACCTTTCCTCACAAAGAAGGTCTTGAGCATGTGGGCAAATGGTGCCAAACAGAGTATGAGATGGCAAAAGATCCACAGTGGCAACATGGGGACATCAGACGACGTCCTACACTTGTGCTAGAGAAAAGGGCCAAGCTTGCACACTCTGCCAGAGGTTGGCTGAGTGTGATGCAGACAGAATGACAGCTCCCAAGCACTAACAGGGGCTCTCAAGGGCAGACACACCTGTTTCCTGAGTACCTTTCAAACCCAAATCAGAGGCAAGTGTCTTGAGCAACCTCTCTGTGTAGATGATGGGGTACCTCGCACCCAAACGCAAGTCTGAGAAGAGCCTGGTATACACGAGGGTATCAGAGGCAGGCCCCAAGATGCTGTCAGGCAGGTAGCTATGACTGTACCCCAGGGGACCCTTCCTGGTGGCTCTGAGCATCCACCATAGGACCACCTCAGCTCAGCAGCTCCTTTGCTTGCCATAGGAGAACACAAAAAATGTGGACAAGTAATATTACAGCACATAACTGATATTTCTGCTCTTGCTAATATTGATGGAGCTGAAAGATCAGACGAAACAACTTAAAATATGAGGGATTAGAGAACCCAGAGTAAATACTCCCCAGAATCCTGCTATTTTTAAGGTTGATATAAGGAGTTTTACTCACATAAATATTCCCATGTATTAAAATGTGATTGATCATGTGAATACATTAGATCATATGCAATGTGGTGGTTTTTTTTTTTTTTGGTTGGTTGGTTGCTTGCTTTGTTTGTTTGCTTGTTTATAAGGTTTTAATGTGACTACTGTTGCCTTTTCTTACAAAGATAAACATATTTTTATTGTGGTATTCATATTGTTACCTCTTTCTTGCTAGATTTTATAAATACCTATTTACATAGATATTTTTGATATTTGTCTCTTTTACTGTACCATTGTTAATTTCTGCATTTGATTCAAACTGATGAGAATGCTTTTATTGCATTTCATTTTATTGAGTATATTGGAATGAGTTGCAGATATCTCACATGCACAATTCTCGTTCCCTTTGATCACTTGTTATGACTGCCTGTTTTCTCAAATCCAGTGTATTTTCTTTCTTGCTTTTTTTTTTTTTTTGGTAGATTTTGCTGACCTTCATCTAAATTCTGTTCCCATAATCAGGTAATATAACCAACATGCTTTAAGTGCCTTCCCAGCATTATCCTTTCTTACATAGGATGGATAAGCTCCATTTAAGCTATAGCCCCCAATAAGCTGATTCAGGTCCATGCACTGGAGATAATGGGAAGCCTTGCTGTGGCTAAGGGAACTGAAATGCAAGGGAATGAGAGAAGCTGAGAAGAACTACTACAGTAAGAGAGTTTGGCAAACTATTTTTCACAGGACAATGATTGTGATCTGTTGGGTCTTTTCATTTTAAGAATCATCTGGAAGTGGGCTTTGCCACAGTGCTTGCTCAAACTCTTAGTTACTTTTGATTTAATTGCTATGACTCAGCCTTATTATTAATGTGTACTGTGTCACTGATAATCTAAATCACGTGTTGTATATGCTCCTTGGTTCAAAGGCTCATTAACTCCACAGAGGGTTTTCCAGCTGGATGTGTATGTTTCCAGCGTGCCTACATATTTGTGTAAGTCTCTGCTTGCAAATTCCTGTCCAGAGAATTGTCCAAAGTCCTGTCTTCAAAAATTTTTTACTCATGATCTGCCATGTAATGCCATTTCAAAAGCATATAAAAAGAAAGGGAACAGTTTTTTGTATGAACATTTACAGAAATTGTTCTGCAATATTTGTCCATGTTTAAAATGTTTATAGAAGTATGATACATGATATTCAGAGTTTTACGTACAAATGATGCAAACATTGCCTAATAAAGACTCCAGACAGCACAGCACAATATGAATATTGTATCTGATTCAGCTGAATCCCAGTGTTTAAGTCATTATGATTAAGTAATGGATGGCTTTTGGGAAATTAATTGATGGTCTCAGACTTGCTCCTGTTGGACAGTTATTACCATCATACAAATGAAATCATTACCCTATTGCTTTACAAGCTCAGGAGAGAGATAATGAACAGAATAGGTAAAGTAGCTGAACTACACCTTGTCTTTAAAACAAGGTGGCAGCTAATTAACAGGATGCTATGCTATTTCATTCCCACTGCCCTTGCATGACTTCTTCAGGGTGACAAATAGAACTCCTAAGGTCTCTGAAACTTTCTTATAAGTGAAATTAGAGATGCAAAAGCTCCAGGCAGGTTCTTGTAATTCCTACATGAAGCTGCTGGTTTTACTGTCAGAATTTTATACAAAATGTTTTCTAAAAGCTTTACTGATGACTGGAAAATGAGTCCTTACTTAAAAGCAACCTGACCCTTGAAAAACAATGAGATGGTTAAGCAAAGTGAAATAACAATATGCAAAAATGCAGCATTATTTAAATTACTTATCTGGGGGAAGACATCTTAAGATATTTTTTATCAGCTCAGAATTGTTTAAGAAAAGTGTATTCTACTAAAGTGAGTTCAGCGATTTTCAATGCCTAAAGCCAAAGATATGTATTATACAACTGAAAGGTCAGGAGACACGTTAAGATATCAGACCTTTGGAAGGCAGGATCAAGATGTATATTTTCTGAACACTGTTTGTCTAACTTATTCTTGAAACTCTCTGATGATGGAGACACCATTTGTCCACCTAACAGTACATGCCAGTGTTTAATTAACCTTGCTTTTCCCATTTTCCCTTGTGTCTGCCCAGACTCTTCCATGCCTCAGCTTAAACTGTCTTGTCTTACTATTTATTTAGAACACAGTTTATTTCCTTCTTTTTTGCACCAGCTTTTTATATACTTTTATATTTTTCTCATGCACCTTGTTCAACATACTCTTCCTAGTGCCAAGAAAGCTGAGTTTGTTCAATTCTTCTTTGAAAGTCATGTTTTCTAGTAATCTGAGGGCTTTTCCTGCTTTTCTGTGGATTTTGCCCTTAAAACCTTACTAAAGTTAATTTATAACCATGGCTTCCTTTTTTACCCCCTGAAACCTTGCCATGCGATAACACATTTGATTTACTTGACAAGATTTATTCTAGATAAACTCACTGCCTCAGTCATAACCCAAGTATTTATTCTTTACAGGTGAAGAGATCAACTGTTCAGCTTTCTCTTTTTTGAAGTATAAACCAGATGTGAAGATTCTCATTAAATCATAAAGATTAATATATTTTTTTCGTCTTTATTATTCTGGCAGTCTTCAAGGAACTGAGAAAACGACAATATGGCATGGGATGTGGGGTTTAAACATTCTCCTGAGAGCTGTCAATAAGCCAGTCAACTCAATTATACAGTACGTGTGTCACTCAAACCTGTAACAATTTACAGAAGCCTCACCTGTCTCTGGTGGGCTTGGATTAGAAGAGATAGAGGTGTACCATGAGACACAAAGGCTCTGAGCACCTGTGTCAAGAAAAGGTCAGACAGAACTCAATTCTGGCTGATCACTGTAGAGCAAAAAGTTATTGCTATCCCAATGGTCCTTTGCTTGGGATGACACTGACGAATCATCAGTTAGCCAGCAGAGATCAGCAACAGTGTGGAGTTATGTAACCGGATACTGATAAATCATGCCAAGTAATAGAACGACGAGACAGATTCATAGTCTTATTCATAATAGCTCTTACCTGCAAACTCATAATACAAGTGAGACAAGAATTATCCAAGCATCATGATCATTTAAGTTTCATATAGTAGTTTCACCTCCAAAGATCATTTTCCCTTTGGGAAGCTGTCCTCACGGGTTGTTATAAAACCACCTACCTTGCCTTTCATAGCGTTTCTGCTTCCACTCATTTTCATAGCCTTCTCCCCAGATGTCTCTCCTGAGAATGTGAGTGGGAAAAATAGAGCAACAATAAAGCCAGCAAGACTTCTTGCTCCCCCATGAAAAACAAAGAATAACAACAGATGTAGAAGATCCCTCTCACTTCCCTGCAGAATAAAACTAACAAACACGAAGTTACATGATGGACTGCTCTCCTTGGTTCCTCTTAAGAAGGTAAAATACACAAAACATTAGTAATAAAGTCCTGCTTTGTTGCTTAATACATTCTCAAAAATGTGCTATTCTTGCTAAGAATTGTATAGAATAAAAGTAATATGGCAATAAACAGCCCTTACGGGTTTTGGCACAATTTCATCCTTGAGAAGACTCCTTCAGGGGGGCCCCAAGCAGAAATTAATGCAAGGAATAGGAGTGCTGGAGGTGGAATATCACATATGTTTCAGAGTTTTTACCCTGTGTAACGCTAGTGGCAAGGAGGCACAAAGATGGAAATATGCAGTGCAAATGTGGAAGTTTTGTGTGGGATTTAGGGGAAGAGGGAATTCAGGTGTTACTTCAGGCCTCTTGTGGATGAATGTTGGCTGACAATCATGTATTCCTGCAGAGCAGGAACGTCAAGCTCTGAGATTTGCCTTTGTAAGTAAAAGACTGGCTTGGTGTAGAAATAAGGATTTTGCTGCAGTGCTGAAATGAGGCACCTGTAATCCTCAACTCCCCTTTCACCAGACTACCACTAGATTAATTCTCATGTCTTTTGCTGACAGGTTTACAAATTACCTCATTAGTTCCTGTGAGTTTGCATTCTTCCACACAGTGTGTGAGAACAAATAAGCAAAGAAAAAAATCACAGCAGGCTGGAATTCCCACACTAAGTATTTGTCAGGTATAAGGAATTCATGAAAGAGCAACAGCAAAAGTCTTGGTCAAAATAATTATGTCTGAATTATACCAGCCAAGGAAAGGAATATCTGTTTAGGTTAGTTATTGGAACAATATATTGATCAGTCTTATAATCACATTTTTCTGTGGCACATACACTCAAACTTTACCTACAGACTCTCTATGCATATTGTGCTACTGCTACGTTGCCAATAAAGTGTTTTCTTCTTTTTTGTAATTGTCTTACAGTATTATATTTATGCTAACAAAGTCCAATTTTATATGAACTAATATTGTTGTAAGCAATACGTATTATAGAAATGTGTATTAAAATGTAAACAATAGCTACTACTGTTCTTGTGTTTTTAAGGTGAAAAAATGGAACCTTTTCCTTTATACAAATATTTAAATGTTATGTATTTATTGACTATCTCCTAATTTTATCACTTCTAGGTAAGTCAACCTGATTTTGGCAATCCATTTTTAAATCTAGAAACTCTGCATGAAAATCTAGAAAATCTTCATGAAGTCTTATAACCCAGGTTTGTGGAGATAGTTTTGAGTCATATGTTTTATAAAACCCATCTCCTTATAGCCCTTGGTGTTCCAAGTTTACAAATTATCTTGAAGAGTGGTATTCTCTGCAAAACAATGTACACAGAAGCTCTGCTCATTTTTTGTTTGATTTTCTCCCCTCTGCCAAACATGAATGCCTAAAGTCTGTAGTTTAGTGCCTGGAGAATTTGTTTTCATTAGCACAGTCAGCAACTCCCATGCACATCTGTGAGATATTTGGACACTTTTGAACTACACAAACTGATTCTTAGAGCCTAACCAGGGCTTTTTTTTTTTTTTTTGAGGCATCAGACTTGGAATGTAAGTCTGAAAGTTGAAATGGGTGAAATAGGCTGCCTGGATTAAAAAAAATGACTTTGCAGGCATCTTGGAAAGTAGGTGTAAGGCAGAATTTCAGAAGACCACTACTAATAATACACAAATTATATAGGAATGATAGAATAGATATTTCCACTGGGAAAGATGCTGAATAAATTATAGAAAGTATCAGACAAAATAAATGAAATAAGACGGTGTAACAAGTTGTACCATAGGATTCCTGTGGGTGGAAATCCCACACCGAAATGGGCAGAGCAGAACATGACAACTGTGTGAATGACAGCCTGTGTAACCAGTGGTGTCAGTGACTGCAGAGACCCACTGACCATGCAATGCTACCTACCACGGAGTCATCCAGATGGGAGGGGACTTCAGAAGGTCTCTATCCCAATGTAGGGCCATGTCTAGGGTCAAACCAAATTGCTCAGGCTTTGTCCACTTTTGTCTTTAAAACAGCCAAGGACAGAGATGGCACAGCCTATCAGGGCAACCTGCTCCGCCTTTCAGTTGAGCATGGCCTAGCAGTGACATTGAGCAGCTGCCTTACCTCTCATGGGAGTATCCCATCACGTCCCTCTGGCTTGTGTACATCCAAGTTTCTTAACCTGAGACTGCTCTACTGAGGGTAAGTTTTCCTTGCTCCAGACTTTCTCACTGGTCTCGGGAACCTGGGATTCATTCCTAAAGGCCACTGTTAGCAGGAAAGGCTAAGGCAAGTAAAACATTGAGTACCTTGGTCTTTCTGTGTTCTCTGTCAGCACAGCTGCTGACCCGTACAACAGCAGACACACATCTCACTTCCATCAGTTTCCTTTTTCTGCTTATGTGCCTGTAGAAGCACTTCTTGCTGCCTTTCATGTCTCTCCCCAGATTTATCTCCTTTGGTCTGCCTTATCCCATTTCTTGGATGCTTGGACAGTGTCTCTATACTTTCCTGGGTCACCTGTCCTTCTTCCACCTCCTCTTTATCTTGGAGTTTAGTTAGGAGCTCCTTCTTCATCCATGCAGGCCTCTGGCCACCTTTGCTTGATAGTTTGCTTGGATCCCTCTTGTCTCCAGGGCTGATTCCCAAGGGAATTTTCCAAGCACTTATCTGAACCAGGGTGGTCATCTTGCTTTTGACTTGTTTCCTCCTCTCAGGATCCTGAACTCTACATCTCATGGTCACTGCAGCCAAGGCTGCTTCTGACCTTCACATCCCTGACTGGCTTTTTCTTGTCTCGAAGTATGAGGTCCAGGGGAGTATCTTCTTCGCTTATTTGCTTCTTGATCACCTGCGTTGGGATGTTGTCATCCCTGCTCTTCAGAAATCTCCCGGATTTTTGTGCCACACTATATTGTCCTTTCAGCAGATATCAGGGTCTGCCAATGTGTGGTTTCTTGCAGTTATCTGAAGTACTCCAGTTGTGTAAGCTATCCCACCACATGCCGATAAGGCTGTAGTCCTGCAACTGCACACAGACCTCCATTTCATCTTTCTGTTCTCCATGCTGTGGGCAATAGTGTACAGAGAGGTCCTCAGATTTTCCAGAGAAGGTATGAGATCTTTCCCCATATGCCTGGGAAACCTTGTCAGTAGGCAGAGGCAAAGAAGAAAACACATGAAAAATATTAAAGATTTGTAATTTCTCTGGTCATTTTAAATTCAGAAAATTTATATTACCATGATGCACTGATTAAGTATTCAAACAGCGTTGGATATACTCCTTAGAGCACATTGTCTTGCCTGTAGAAAAAAAGCTCCTGATCTGATCTTAGGCAATGTACAGAGACTGGTTTAAGACATAATTATCAGCCACCCATAACAGTGTAACTGGATTCAATATCTTGGCAACTGAAAAAACCCCTAAATTGGCATGACAGAAAAACTACTCAGAATTGAGAAGATGATTAAAAAGTGGCCAAAAGCATAATAATATTGTGGACAGCATGAAGACTGTTTGAAGGCTCAGACAAATTTTTTGTGTCAGAGTTAATGCGCATTGCAAATCAATGTTTTAGGTTCAGAGTAAGCATATCATAAATCAGAAAGGACTTGAAGAGGATCTTTATAAAGAAGAAAGGCTGTGCTAAGAGAAAAAAAAGAAGGTAGGTCTTGAAAGCAGAGAAGACATCTTTAAAAGTCTGCTCAAATGAGGAAAGTAGTAATAGATAAATTCTGAGAAGTTAAAAGTTAATTTGTAGCAAGGCAAGCCAAGAAAAGATTTTGATGAGAAAATTGCTAAAATCATTTGAACTAACCATAAAAAGACGACTTAAAAAAAAAAAAAACATCGGAAGCAGGAAGCCTGCCAGACACATAAGCATACCAAGATTACTCAAGGACAATAAGGCCAGAGCAGAAAAAAAAAAACCCACCCGTAATGAATTCTCTGCATCACTGTTTGTTATACAAAAAGTTATTAATATTCCTAAATTTGTTATAATCTTTAGTAGAACAGGAGTTTGAAGAACTTATTCAAAATTAAGGCATCAATGGAATATATTTTAGAATAAATTGTTAAAAATTTTAAGACTTTACTTGGACAAGATGATGTTTACTTAGAGGTTTGAAAGGAGTTCAGATAGAGAATTGCTGGATTGCAATTGTTAGCAGTATATTACCTTTAGTCAAAAGAAACTCATTACCAGAAAAGTATGAAGGGACAAAAGTGGTACTAATTTGTTTAAAATGAGTCTAAGTGTGTTCAAGAGATCTACACTTTGTAAAGGAAAGTGGTTGTAAGATTGGTAAAAATAATAGCAAAAATAAAATGAATGGACACACAAATAAATATTAATATAACGATGAGGACTCTATTAGAATTTTGCAGAAGAAATGAGTACCTTACAAAATCTTTAGAGTTTTGAAAAGCTCAAAGAGTGAAACAAAGAAGAGGGTCCAGTTTATCTAGTGTACATGAATTTTGCAAAAGCTTTGGCAAGGTCTGTCAGTTGAGGCTCTTAAAGAAATGAAACAGAGAATGAAAACAGAAGGTATGCTCATGAATTAATAACTGCTTAAAAGCTAGAAAACAACAAAAAGAAATAAATGGGTAGGTTTCTGAGCAGAAAGAAAAGTTGAGCATGAGATTGCTCTCTGATCTGTGCCACTCAACTTTTTTATAAACGATCAGGAAAATGGAATGAATGAGGAGGTGACAAAATCTGATGACAGTATAAAATTATTCATCATAATGAAAGTTATTGCTGCCTGCTGCAATAATACCTGCTGCAGGATCTTGCAATACTGAGATTTGCAAAGATACTATTGAAGAACATAGGACTGTACAGAGGCTGATAAGAATAACAGTTAGTCCTATTAGTAGTTTCTTCTTGTTACTTTTTCAAGAAAAAGTTGATTATATTAATCTAAAATGAAAAATGAATCAGACTGGGGCTCCTTGTGGATGAAAATTCTGGCAGAACGTTACTGATCTTTTCTGTGTTCTCTGTCTGTGTTGTGATACTGCTTTCACTCAGTGGAACAATGTAGAAATCAACTAAGAAAAGGATATTTTCATGCTTTCCAGTATCAACAATTACAGTACAAATCAATTTGTTTTGATCTAAAAAAAGTCCCACATGATTGCTGTAAATATCAGAAATCCTCTCCCAAGCATTAGTTTCATTTGTTGGCAAATTATTTAAAGAGGAAGTTTCTTTGTCACTTAGTATTTCGCAAACGTTTTCCACCTTGCCTTACATTGATCTGAATCTCCCTTTTGATGATAAAGACACTGTAGGGATATGTTGTGCATTATTGCCTTTCATATTCATTATGTAATAAATTTAATCTGTGTGCATCCTCAACAGAAATTGAAGTTTAAATGTCAAACGGATCCACCAAGGGCACAAGGAACTGGAATAGTCATTCAAAATAGTTTTGGAATATATTAATGTGAAAATAAATGAATGCAGTAAAACATCATTAAAGTGCTTCTATTGATGATGATTGTCTTGGGAGATCTGTTCCCAAAGTAAGTGAAGGAGTTCTGCATATGATAGTTATCTGGGGTTGGATTTTACTTTTTTTTTTTCTTGAAAACATCAGTTTGAAAACCTTTGTGTGTGAATCTTCCCCCTTCGTAGCCAGAAAGGAAGAATTTTCTTGCCTTTCTCAAAACTCACTGGACCTGAAATGTTAATACCTGTGGGTTGGAGTATCAGTCAGGCCCCTTGGGTCTGTATGCATCCTAATTTACTATGCATAAATGTTAACATCTTTAAGCAGAAAAGCGTCTGTCTGGAGCGACAGGGACTGTTGCTGAGGTCAGCTGTCAAAGCCTCACTCTTACACATCCTTTGACATCACTGATATCCTGAAAATGCCTTGGCTTTGAAGATGAGAGAAACATATCAGAAAACGTAGACTTGATTTTTATGGAAAATTTATAGAAAAAAGCATATACATTTCTTTTTCATAACATATAAACAAATGCGTATCATTTTTTCAAAGAGCAACAGAACTGGTTTAGCACATCCACACCCGCAGCGAGTTTGACCAGGGAAGTTTAATGGTATGGTATGAGCAAGACATAAACCATATTTAATATAGCAGAGACTTTCAGTCAAAAGAAAAGAAAATAGAATATTTTTTTCAAAGTTCAATAACTTGAGACATGGCTACTAGGTCTCCTCCTGTATGAAGGGAGAGCCATCTCTATGAAGAGGCTGGCAATCCTCAAATGCTTTTCAGCAGCGGAAGGCATAGACTGTTCCGGCATTCAGCAAAACCCATAGCCTTGGTATGCTCTGCCTTCAGCATGAATCTGTACCTGTGCTGCAGGGTGGAGGACTGCACTGGAGAGCTCAGAACAACTTCGTACATGGAATTTGGCAAGGTGAAAGTCCACTGTTCCCCGAGGAGTCAAAAAAGCAAAATCAGAAATTCATTATATTCCTTTTTCTCTGTCTGAATGGCACTTATTCGGCTTATACCAGTCGTGGTTTAATCCCAGCCAGCAATTAAATATCACACAGCTGCTCGCTCACCTCCCCCTCTCCCAATGGAGGAGAATAATCAGGGGAAAAGACAAGGAACCTCATAAGTTGAGATTGCAGCAGAGTCAGAGCGAGCCCCATGAGTAAGAGAGTGACTGAAAGAGAAAGAGAGAATGAGAAAGCTAACCAACCAGCATGGTCCCTGGGGCAGCACCAGAAACTGAAGAAGTCCTTGACTTGGTACAAACATTCCTTAGTGACAACTAAAACCACCAGTGATATCAATACTCTTCGAAGTGCAAATCCAAATCATACCCTTGCACAAATTCAAAACATAGCTTCATACCAGCCACTCTGAAGTAAATTAACTTTGTCTTAACCAAAACCAGCAGAATACCCAAAGCTGTGCTGACTCTCATAGGCACAGTTTATCTTATGGAGGGTATGAAGATTTTGGAGAGGCAGATTTGAAATGTTTTGGCCTCCCAGATGGAAAAAATTATGCCCATTTCATATAACCATAGAATGGTTTGGGTTGGAAGGTACCTTAAAGACCATCCAGTTCCAACCCCCCTGCCATGGGCAGGGACACCTTTCACTAGACCAGGTTGCTCAAAGCCTCATCCAGCCTGGCCTTGAACACTTCCAGGGATGGGGCATCCACAGCTTCTCTGAGCAACCCGTTCCAGTGCCTCACCACCCTCACCATGAAAAATTTCTTCCTGATATCTAATTTAATCTACCTCTTTCAGTATAAAGCTATAACCCTTTGTCCTGTCACTACAGGCCCTTGTAAAAAGTTCTCCTCCAGCTTTCTTGTAGGCTTCCTTTCTTTAATTAGTGAGCATAATTATTTACATCTCCATCACAGGAAAGCAAACTTTGGGTGATATTAAGCTTTGAATTGCAATGAAATTACATTTTAACCAGTGTTGGTGTTACCAGTGGTATAAATTTGTAATTTACTGTCTTTTCCATTGCAAGACCAATGAGGCATCAGATTGGGTGCCAGGATAGAAACAAACAAATATAGTAAAACTAAACAGGTATAAATTCTGAGAATACAAGAGGATTTTCCAGGTCAGGAAGTAAGAATGAATTCTTCAGAAAGAAGAAATTTATTTTGCCAGGCACTTTCCCTATAAAACCTTAATTAAACCAGTTAATCTACCCAGCATTCAGAGAGAGTTGTGAAAACCTTGGCTAAACAGGAACACTGGAATGGAAATTTTTACTTGATGAAATAAAAGGTCTACCTTTTATTTTTTTTTCTTTTTTCCCTTAAAAGTGAGATATCTTTAGCCATGTGCTTCAGTAAGAAGAATGTATAAACATGTACCTCCACGGTGTATTTGGGAACTCAGGGCACGTAAAAATGTGTAAATCAGCTGATCTGATAGAAGTCAGATATTAAGAAACTCACCTCTTCAATAAATATGTGTAAATAATAGTATTAATACTGAAATTACTCACTTCCAAAATAGTGAATTGTGTTTTCCTTTCAAAGGGAAATTCTCCAGCCTTCTTTCAATCACCATTCCCATTAGATATTCCTCTGATCTGATACTGCTCTGATCCATGTGGCCCAGTAAGAAACATATGCAGAGATAAGGAAAAATTTCCTTATTATTTAAGTGACATGGCCTTAAATATCAAGATGTCAGTATAGGCTTTTTCGGTTCATGGAGGGTGTGGGGTTTGTGTGTTTCTGCTTGAAATTGTCATTGCAAGAGGAACTGATGGTGCCTCATTGGTTGAAGTCAGTTAGTTCTCAGCAGCTCTGTAAATAGCTACCTGTTAACTCTGACAGGGTTTTTTTTTAAGCCCCCATACCACTCTGCTGGTCGCAGGTAGATTTTCTGCTGGAATCATAGAATCATAGAATGGTTTGGGTTGGAAGGGACCTTAAAGACCATCCAGTTCCAACCCCCCTGCCATGGGCAGGGACACCTTGCACTAGACGAGGTTGCTCAAAGCCACATCCAGCTTGGCCTTGACCCCTTCCAGGGATGGGGCATCCACAGCTTCTCTGGGCAACCTGTTCCAGTGCTTCACAACCCTCTCACAACCCATTACCCCTTGTCCTGTCACTAGAGGCCCTTGCAAAATGTCCCCTCCCAAATTCCTTGTAGTCCCCATGATGCTGCTTGATACCTGGAAGTTTTAAGTACCCCAAACATCCCAAAAAGGAAAAGGAGTAATCTGAATTTATCTGCTGAGAGAATGTCAGAAAATAAGGGAGGGACTCAGCACCTATATTTCCCTACTCTTGACTTCCTCACCTATTGAAAAGGTTAGTGATATATCCTGAAGCAGCACACTAGAAAGAAGGTATAGCTGGAGATTAGAATGAGGATATTGTTACAATGAAACTGACAATAGCAAGAAACCTAAAAAGAGACTCTCTGGTAAAGCAATTTCAAAGATTACATGGTAAATAGACGGTGTTATTTCAGAAGCTCCCGCCAAAAAAAGCAACCCTCCAGAAGATGTTAAAAATAGAAACATATGCATTTTGAGATTAAAATTTCCAGATGGGACAATAACTAAGGAAAAAAAAAATATTTGAAAGTTGTTGCCTGAAAGGTTTTCAGTTATTTGTGCAGATTAAAAAAGGAATTGAGATTCTGTGTGAGTCTATGGGCTCTGCTGCTCAGAGACCCTCTTTGTAATGAGACTTCTGAACGCTCTGTTTGCATGCCAAGGAAATTATCTTCAGTATGAAAGCGGGATATTCAGGAACTTTCTGAACAAGACTGAACTTGGGAATAAATCTGAATTAGGGAATTGATTGGGAGGAAGCAACACCTTAGTTTGAGGGTCCAGTTTGCTCTAGACTTTTGACTATTCAGAGCTTGACAAACCTTTCACATTGCACATGCAGCAGTTGAAATTATCTTATAAATGGTGCTATGTCATACCACCACTTCAAAGAGGTACACTAATAGTTTTTTACATGTCAAGTATTAGGACAGTTTGTAATTAAGACCTGGTGTTCTCACACCGGTACTTCTGAATTTGCATACCATGCATCAAGGTGGCCAGTGAGAACACTGCTATCACATGAGAAAGGGGTCATTAAGCATGATTTACATTTATGTTGGATTTATTCTTCCAATCCCACTCACACTGTGTTATACTTTCCTAGGCATGTGTTTTACTTGAGCCCCTGATACTTGTAAGAAATGTCAAATCCATAGTCTTCTTGCATGAAGAGCTTGTGGGACATGGTATTATTCAGTAGGATTAAGTGTGGCAGAATCTGTCCCTTGTTTTCAGCACACTGTGTCCTTTTTTTTTTTTTTTTCTTTTCCTATTGGAAAATGCGATAGAATAACCAGCAAAATTACCAAGTCTGTTAATGATCAGCCTGGTGAGTGATAGAGACATCAGCTCACTAATTAGACCTCCTTACACTTGTTTGTGTTCTGTTCCTGTGCTCACAGTTCTGTGAAGTGTTTGATATATACCCTAGAATGGAAGAATGAAATGGTGCATAGTGGCTATGAATACCATTATGGGTAAGTAAATAACATTCTGAGGCCTGTAGCAGTAATTATCTCTTCAAAAGCCTTCTTTTCCTGATAATTAGGGGTCCATTGGAGTCAGTGTCATTACTCCTACCCATTTCTATAAGAACCAAGCAGGCCCCTTATTTTCTCCTCTTTTAACTGGAGGCAACCTTTCCCACCCTGCCCAGCAGCATGCAGATGCAGCAGTGTGTGTGGAGCACTGAAGAAAAAAAATAGGGCCAAGAAACTGGTTGTGACTCTCTGATTCCGAGCCTATAAACCAATTAATTTGGCAGAGTGGCCATGAGACAGCCCTATTCTATAACACAGGAAGAAGTAGTCTTACAAAATTTCCAGCACAACTGGCAGAAGTATAACTTGGCTCCCTTCTTTCATCCATGTGCTGCCTACAAGATTGCTGGGCTTTTCACTGGTACTTTA
Organism: Eurypyga helias; assembly: GCF_000690775.1. Taxonomy (NCBI): domain Eukaryota; kingdom Metazoa; phylum Chordata; class Aves; order Eurypygiformes; family Eurypygidae; genus Eurypyga; species Eurypyga helias. Next base: position 7,232 of record NW_010257046.1, on the reverse strand, counting down.
GGTGTGTGAAAGGAGGTAATAATACCTTCTTACAGATTCTTGCCAGCGTAGTGTTTTTCTGTGCAGAGACTTGTATCACAGGTCTCTGGATGCTCTGAGCCCACAGCACCTTGGCTGTATGTACAAGAGGTAAAGAAATGTTAGAAAATTTTTTAATCCAGCCGATGAAGGCTTTTGCCACAATCTTTTTTCAATGTTTCATCTTATCCTTTGTTCACTGTAACATTGATAGATTCATAGTTTTTTTGTAAATTAGTTTTCATGGACAGTGATAATAGTGGCTGATTGTGTCCTGGTTAGGTATGAAGAAACAGATCAAGCTATTCATCCAGAGAAGTTATGTCAGATGGTGAGTATTTCATATTATTCTAACAAAAGCCAAACTCATTCTTCCTCATTCTTATGCCTTACTTTAGTTTCTCCTTTTCAAGGCTTTCAGATGTGTCAGCAGATCATTGCTTAAATAGCAACCCTTGAGGTCACACTGAGCCATCATCAACAGCTGCCATCAAAAGCTGCTTTTCCCTCACAGTGAGCACCTTAAGCTTGGTCTTTCTGTCAATCCCACAACCTCTCTGACCCAGTGACTCCATCTGATGTAGCAGTTGTTTTCTTGTAGGAATCAGATCCTTCACCTCCCACTGATGTCCTGCTTAACTAAGATTGCTGCCCTCCTGGTCCCATCCACTTTACACCCTCCCTCCTCTTCAGGTCTCAATTGCCTCTGCTACTTCTGTAGCTTGTGCTGAGGTGCTGGCACGTAGGAA